>NW_021680835.1:56990-114440 GCF_001412515.2 Diachasma alloeum | reverse complement strand
GGGGGGGGGGGGGTAAGTCCTGTTGAGACTTGCATACAATGAGATTCCATGAAGAGAAGCGGTGGGAATGTCTTTGATGAGGATATGAATCGATGCGTTACTCAGTTGCTATGCTGATGACTCAATGTTTCGCGGTGGGGATATTCTATAAGTCCGGTTGAGACGTGCATAGAGGATGAAAGAAGATTCTCGAATGTTCTCGAATATTGTTCATGAGTCATCTATGCTTATTCAGAGTGGATGTTCGCTATATAAGCCACTCACTCTGCACGATCCGCACTCAATTCGAAATCAAGTCCGGTCCATAGCATCTCATGGTTGTTCTTGAGATCATCTTAATATCGCTTCTAATAGTTTTGCAAATAGGTGAAATTCGCTATTGGTCTTATAGAAAAGTGATTTATAAAAGGACTAAAACTCATTAGTGAACAATTCGATGTGGGCCAGTGCAGATAAGTGAAGACCCTTGAGGTTTCGTTAGTATGTGTTATCACAATCATCACCATCACTTCAAAAGTGCAGGAGGGAGCAGCTCTGATGAGGATGTCATCCATGAACATTTTGATGAGAATGCTCATCAGTTTGCGAAATATCTTACCGCCGATTTGCAATGTTTGTGGAGCAATTATGAGGTACTGAAAGCTGAGCAACATCCCAAGAGAAGATCTAATTGGTCTCATTGCACCAACCAGTATAACGAATTATCGCACATCATTGAAAGTATTGATAATTTACAAAAATTGAAGAAATTCTACGAGGATCTGAGACAGAAGATAAAGAAACTGGATGATGATGATGATGATGAGCCGTTGTCTGTCAATGAGATTCAATGGTTGCACTCAGTTTCACCATACTGTCTCCATGAGAGTGACGTTGTGAGCAAACTATTGATTCATGCACCACCTGAACTTCCACCGATTGATGGTTTCATTAATCGAATCCGCAAGAACTTCAAAGACGTGTGGTCCAGATTCAAACCTGCTCAAATGTCGAAATGTTCTCCTCGTGCGAATTTATCTCAAACTTTAGGAATGATTAAAGAAACCTTTAAAAATTTACGAGACATGATTGAGTTTCTCAGTTTTGAGTATGAAGTTTTTTTCTATCCTCGTGGTTACGAGAAGGTTGATTTAGTTTGAGACGGAGAAAATTGCTACAAATATGGATGTATAACGAGAGAAGAGGAAGTGTATTTGATGTTGCATTAGGATTATGCATATCGATCGGCTCGTCAAGGTCCGTGGCAGCAGATAGCTCGAGACCGCAATCGTTTCAAGCGTCGAATAAGTTTGTGTGAAAAAATATTGAATCCTATATTACTGAAACAACATAGACAAACTGTGTTTGAAGCTCGTTTCACATAGTTACTATAGTAATGTTTATGAGCGGAAGGTGTGTACAATAACAAGTTTATGATATTTTAAAATAAAAAAATGAAATTTTATTCATTTAGTTTTAATATACATCATTGTATTCATTTATTTTTATATCTCCCATCAGCTACTGCTCCATAACGTCCTGCATTCACCGGACCACTATATGACGTACTTCCTTTAAGAGATGTATCCTTTTTCTGGTGGTCGGAACAAGACTTCGTATTTGAATAGTTAGAATTGTCGTTTCTTCCTTAAGCTGGTGTGAAACTGATTCTTATTCTATCAGTATCATCACACTTATGCTCCAGAACTCGATTGTTTACATTAGCTTCCTAACTCCGCCACTGATAGGATTGTATTCAATAATTCGATCATGAAGGATAAGGCAGTAAGCTGACGTATTAGGTGGGAAGGGTGCAGCTGATCCTAATTCCAGACGAATGTCGACTGGACCACTCTTCAGGTACTCGTTTTGCTTCGAGCAATCGATAACAATCAATGGCGCCTTCTCCAAGAATTTCCATCTACTCAGCAAGGGCTCCATCGCTTTTCCATAAAATGAGTCTTGGAAGTTCACATACATATTATACAATGTTAAGTATTGATGATGATGAATATCAAAATTCAAGTTTCCATAAGGATAACTTTGCGAATTCAAAAATAATTTCACATCACGGATATTGCAATGATCAAAATTGCTAGCATTAGACACTAGAGTCTTTCGTCCTGTCTGGAATCCTAGGATCACATATCGTGGTTTCTCCAACTGGTTCGATGTCTTCACCACCCAAACATGCTTTGAAGCTGCAGGAAGTACAGGATATTCATACAGCTCCCGAGTGCGGAACCCGATTGTTATGGGTGTATCTTTTGCAATAATGTTGAGCAGTTTTACCTTGCGTTCATCAGAAACTTTGACAGAAGGAATTAATCAATCAATTTTCTATAGTGTAATCTTATATTTCTCCTCAGGATTATCAGCTGTGATTAGTCGTTGAAGAATTGCATTAACATCGGTCTTAGATCTTGTGAGGATAAGCTCATGCTTCGCATTCACAATAATTTTTTGATAATCTTCAGCAAAACCAAGGATTACACTCAATGGTATTCAAATATCCAAATATCCATTTGCATTTGTGATCGTCTCAGTACTATCCATGCTATCATCTTTCAAACAACCAGCATTCTCCAACAATGACCATTGGTTGGGGCTTTGTGAAACATAGTTCTTCATAAGACTCGTCAAGCCAACGTTCTTTGCACAATCAATTTCAATGTCATTGAGCTCATATCCAACCTCCTCAAATAAATGACAGATGGCGTTATTTACGAGTCGCGTTCTTTGGGCTGGAGCTGTACCATCTTCCTTCGTTAATCGCCCGTAAATGTGAAGATGACTTTTACTTGGTAAAAGACATGAATCCTGATGTTGCACTGTTATCGAAATTTCATCATTGTTACCGAACGATGATGAGGCACATGCATTTCATAATGAGAAATGGACTCATCAAACTCAACAGATTTCTGGATTCTCATTATATCATCCATCATTTTTTATCTTTTGGACTCTTGGCTTCAAATTTAAGCTTTTGAGAAATTGAATATTCTGACGTGTTAACTGTTTGCTGGTTCTTTGCCGACTCTTGGCTCCTCGCTTCGATGACGTCCTTTTATAATTCTTTCCAATTTTCGTTCTGAACACAATACCCATTATGTTCGCTTTACATGAAGTCTTACTGTTATTGTTTCACCTTGAAAGTTCACTAATTTACCGTCTTGATCTACTAATTTCAGCTGGAGATGATCTATTGCTTGCATAGCGATCAGTCGATAAATGAGATTTTTCGGCACTTCCACGATCTTATATCCTGGTGGTACAGTGGGGAAAAATTCATGAATAATGTGTATTCTTTTCCTATTCATATAAGCACCACCAGTTATATTACACTCCACACATAAAGAATTGACCTAGAGAATTCTCACAGGTAAATCTGATGTGTGAATTTTGTCAAGTATTAAAATTTCATTATCGAATCCCAATATTTGACCGATGGAATCAGAAGGGATGAAATTCATTACACAATTACATTTAATTTCACTACACAAAGTATTATTATTTGCTTTCAAATCAATAATAACACCTTTTTTTTGCAAGACCTTTTGCAAATAGTTTTGAATATCATCGATTTCATAACTGCCTGTTGGAATCGTGATTGTATATTCTTTTTCGTTATCAAAATAAGGAAACTTATTCTTACCCTCATCAATATTTGGAATTGAATTAAATGTCAACAATTCCACGAGACTTACACTATGCTGATGATTGGGGGGTAACTCAATTGGTGGCAAATAATTGGCTTCTAAAATCGAAGACGTTCTCGATAATGTTAATGTGAAAGATTAACTCATGATTGTTGTCTTTGAACTGACTCAATGTATTGAAATCATCATTATTTAATCTCTATTTAAAGGTTATCATTGAGGAATGTGAGATACGGCGGCGCCTCCAGCTAAAGCTCCCGTGGTACTTAAACCAGCAAATAATGGAATCAAAAACGGTCAAATTCCTCCAATTTTTCTAGAAACTGGTAATATTCGTGGCGATTTGATGAATCTTTTTCCTCCAGCTTTTCGGACAGCATCTGGTGCTGCTTGAAGAGCTGATTTGACTGCGTCTCCGGGGCGCATCATCTCTTTTGCCATCCGGATTATCCGCCTCAAAAGCACTTTTTTCGGAGAAACACCACGACCACATGTTTTCTTTTTCACGAGACTTTTTCCACGTTTTTTCGTGATCGTCTTCTTCTGTTTTGTCTTTGTCAATGCAACTCCTAGCTTTGTTTTAGCTTTCATACTATCAACTACAACCCATGCAGCAGCTTTTTCATCTAAACCTGCGTCTTTTGATAATACACGACCCCAGGCTGCCTCCTGCAATGTTCTATCAGCGTTGTGTCTAGCCGAAAGATTGTCTCGATTTTTCGAGTATGCAATATCGTGCTCTTTACAAGCTTTATCTAAAGGATTGATACCAGAATCACCACGAGCTAATCTTTTAGCTAACTTCGTATCTGGTCCACAATATTGATAACCAGGAATATGAAGTTCAATTGGTAATTTGTTGATGAACCTGTTGATTAATGCTTTACCACTTCTCTTGCGTCTGTACACTTTCATAGCATCGGTTCAATTGACCATGAGAAGTATAAATACCCACTATTTATACATGTTTGTTTCAGTTCAGATATGGAAGTCATGAGTCAATGATGAAATTAGAGAACAACAAGTGAGACTACCAATTTTGAATCTTGATAAAATTATTCAGAATGATACTGATAAAAAGTAAAGAAAACGTCATGGATAATTATTGCCTAATACAGTGCCTGCAATTTTTGTCGACCATCCAATTGTGGAAAGAGAAAGGCATTATTGGCTCTCATTACACACCCCAATGGTTTGAGATTTGAAAATATGTATGTGTAGTCAAAATCGCTCAGCCAACCAAAATACGAGTTCCTAAAGAATGTTTTAGAATCAATCAATACAATTAGATATTTTCCATTCAACGAGCATGAAGAAGTAATAAAACCTGATGATGCGCGACCTAATTCCATCTTCATCTTTGATGATGTTGCATGTGAGAAACAAGATAACATGCGAGCCTTTTTCTATATGGGGCGACATCGAGATGTTGATTGCTTTTATCTCTGTCAACCGTATACAAGGATTCACATCTTGTGCGTGATAATACGAATTTATTGATATTGTTTAAGCAGGATGATATGAACCTGAAGCATATCTATGAAGATTATGTGAATACAGACATGACTTATAATCAATTCAAAAGCTTATGCTCATCCTGTTGGAATATCGATAAATATAGTTGTCTAGTGACAGATGAGGATGCAGAAATTAATGATGGGCGTTATCGGAGAGGATTTGATGGTTCTATAAATATCTAAGATACTCAATCATCCTGACAGTTGTGTTTTGAACTTCAATGTGTCGACTTGTATGTTGAACAAAGAGAAGCATATGTTACAGCAAATTGCTGACGCAAGTGATGCTATTCGTGAGAAATATAAACTGATAAAGTTTTGAAAGGATGATACTGAACAGGCTCTCAATGAAGTCTCCAAGCCAATGGTTACACCATTACAAAAGCTAGTCGATCAGACTTCTCATGCTGAAATACACAGAAAAACAAAGAAATTAAAGAAATTCGAAATTTCCGAATCACCTGCATCACGGAAACCGGCGATAAAAATAGATGATTCGGATATTCCCATAAAGATCCAACGAATTGGAGAAGCCGATGATTCATTCATGTCTAGAAGACTAGCATCAGGGTCGGAGTTGAATACGAATGCTGATATCCCAACATTTTCTACTATGGCAAATGAAAATAGTGATGATGAAGATGATTCTGATTCTATGGCAGATGAGAATTTTCAGAATTTATTATAAGAATATTTTGAATTATTCGACACCATAGATGGGAGTAAGAAAATAGATCCGAGAACGGGGATATGCAAGTATCGAGGTAAATGGATGATTGGGATGACACCAATCAAATTCCAAGGAGGGACAATTGTGGTTGGTAATGAAAAATATGATGGAACTCCAGGGCTTCTTGAAATATTATTCACGAAAAAACATGATAAGGGTAAATTACAAAGAGTGATAAGAGAGCGTTCACGAAAATCGTGAAAACAACACATCTCGATAAGAAATATTTCAATCCAACAAAGGGCATGAAACGGCACAATAGAGAAAAGTTTGTGAATTTCATGATGAAGTCTCCTCATGAAACAGGATTCCTAGCGCAAATGATTGCAAAGAGGAAGCGTCGATTATGTGTATTGGGATGACCCAAATGAGTTGGTGGACCGACTCAGATTGTTGTATACATCTCAAACTGCTGGTAGTAATAATCATAACAATGAAATAATTTCAATCATTGAGGAACTGTGAAAAACGGGCTTAATATATTGAGGTATATGGCATTGAGAAATTATTATCAAGATGAGCGTTGATGAGTTCGGACGAGATTTGACTGGCGGGGGTGAATTCACTCCTAGAAATATTCGAGGACCACCGGGCAGAGGTTTTAAACTCACAGCAGATGGACAATTTGATATGAAGAACAAACGATTATATAATACTGCTGATGCTAATGAAGATAATGATGCAGTTTCCTTGAAAGTTTTGAAATCTCAGCTCGAATCTTTACAAAAGCTTATTACAGAGCAAATAAAAGGCATTCGATCATCAGCTGGTGGATCGGTGAGTCTGAATAAAGACAACTCTGGTGATATTATCGATGACAATAATATAGATACACTAAAAGTAATTGAAAACAATCAGAGAGAAGTGAAACGACTGAAGAGATCAGCTAAAAAAAGAATTAATTATCTCCCTGATAATGATGCGGAAAATCCAAAGAAAAGAAAAAGAAGCATTTAAGACAGAAAAAAAGCAGTAATTGAAGAACTTCATAGACCAGCACGTCGCAATTATCCGAGACGTCATGTTGACATACGAGATTTAGATGAAACTTGGCAGGCTGATCTTGTTGATATGTCAGCATATGCTAAATAAAATAGTGGATATAAATTCCTTCTTACGATTATAGACATTTTGTCTAAATTCGATTGGGCAGTACCAATCAAAACCAAAAGTAGATCAAGGGTTACAGAAGCTATGGAATCTGTACTCAAGCAAGGTCGTGTACCTCGAAATTTACACATCGATCAGGGAAAGGAATTTTATAATAAAGAATTCAAGAATCTCATACGAAAATTTAATATAAAAATGTATTCAACGTATAGCAATTTGAAAGCATCAATTTGTGAAAGATTCAATCGCACATTGAAAGAGAACATGTGGAAAAAAATTTCACTCCAAGGCTCATATCAATGGATTAATATTCTCCCTGAAATTTTATCATCTTACAATGATACAAAACACCGAACAATTCGCATGAAACCGAAGGATGTGAATAGGCACAATAAATCATTCATTCGCTATCAAATTTGTAGTGCAACTCAATTCAATAGAACTAAAAAAATCAAATTTAATGCTAATGAGTATGTGAGAATTAGTAAATATAAACATGTTTTTGAAAAAGGCTATACTCCTAACTGGACAACTGAAATTTTTAAAATTGACGAAGTTCGAAATACTGATCCCATTACGTATAAACTAATTGATTATCAAGGAAATCCAATTGAGGGAAGTTTTTATGAGGAGGAATTAGCGAAAGTCAAACATCCTGATATTTATCTGATAGAAAAAAGTATAAAGAAGCAAGGTAATAAATTGTATATTAAATGGTTAGGCTTTGATAATTCTCATAATAGTTGGATAAATGAATCCGATGTCTAATGTGTAAAATTTGTCTTATAAATAATAAAAATTCAAAACAAAAGAACTTTTGAGTACAAAATTTTTATTTTTCACCTTAATCCTAAATGTATACAATATATAACATGATTTATTAACATATAATTACAACAGTTGAGTATTGTACCCCCAAGGGAAAGTATCCGTTGTATGGGATGAGATCATGCGCTTATCATCTTCCCAACTCAACACCAATTTCTTGTGACTGATTGTGTGCACCTCATGTTTTTTACTCTTAATTAAGAATTGATTTCTCACAATATGCTCATTATTTAGGAGACAGTTCTTATAATCCTCAAATGTGATATTCCTCAGTGTCGCAGCTTTAACACCCTTAGCTTTCTTCTTAGCTTTATCATCATCTAACATTCTGAATGCGTATGTCTTCGCTCGTAAGCCAACGAATTCAATCATAATTTTTCCATTATTCTCATCTTTCATGAGACGTAATACTTTTTTGTTGACTAACCGCATCCCATACTCATTATCAATTTTATAATCAGATGTATCGAACAATTGTAGATCTTGTTTGATAAATTCATATATATTTGATACACGAAACAAATATAACAAACGCTCTGTATCAGTTGTGAGGTATTTTTCCAGGCGCGTCTGCGGTATTCAGACGCGTGGTTCTCCACGAACTTTCAGCGACCCTTTTGGACTCTCTCAACCCGGAATTAGAACGACGGGAATAACGAGAGGAGACAAAATGCCAAAAAAGGCGCCAGTCCTTTTAACCGCCAAAGGACAAGGTCACACCGTTGAGCCGCGTTCCATGACTAGCTCAGATAACCGTGGAGGCGTGTGGGAACAGGCTATAATGAGCGTACTTAACAATATGCAATTGTTTAAAAAGCACGAAAAAAAATATATTTTCAAATCATAAATTAAGTGTGATCTTTTATTCGTCCATACGAGAGTTAGCGTAGGATTCTGTACACGTGTGGGAGAGGACTCCCGCGAACAAAGACGCTATACAAACCAAAAAAAAATGTCACTAACCTAGTGATACTAATTAACGAAAAGAAATAGTAATAACTTTAAAGATGCGTGGGAGACGCTAAGACGCGAGGATCATCCGCAAGCGACGACGACGCGAGAGCCACGACACAAAAGTTAATGGGGAAGGTCGACGTACCAAATGAGTTGGGACTAGTTCTCCTCACAAAAGAAAATTAATGATAACGAGCACGTAGCGATACTAATAACAAAGTCAAGCATGAGGTAGCTAAAGGCTACAGAGTGCCGCGTCACAAGCAGACTCTAGCACATTCTCAAACGGCCCCAAAATGGGCGCCGGAGTGGATTCCCTACTGGAAGGACGCGTGCACTCACAATGAAAGTAGACGCTCACCGTGATTTCGCGAGACCACCAGGCAGACTCGTCTGGACCCTCAGTACGGCAACGTCGGAGAATAAAGCCGGAACAGATGGGCACAACACCACTACGTACTTTACTTTTGTTCGGTCAAATAGCTCGGAGAGCGAAAGAGAACTTAAATGGCGCAGAGGGACCTTATCGGAATAAATCCCAGCGAAGAGTGTTCGTCGGAACCGTACATCACCCCGAGGAACCCCTCAATTTCTCCTCCCCCCACCCGATCACTTCAACATAATCCGATACTCCCTCAATGTTGTAGCATCGGTTTTTTACTGAACGGCCTTGTGCCGCCGTTCCATCGGTGAGGTGGTGGGGGTTCGCACGTAGAGGCCTGAGATGCCTGCTGGCGTGCGACGATCGTCTTTCGCGTCCTACGTGGTGTGAGTCTCCCCGACTCACTATCGCGCCGTCTTGTAGCTCTCCCCGAGGCTCCGCTCCACTCCCTTCGCCGCGGAGCTCACGTAACCCACGGTGAGCGCGATCGACAGAGTTCGAGGGAATGGAAAGAAGGACAATAGTCAAATAATAAAAATGAAAATAAATTGACAGTTGTGGCTCTGGGTGATCTGACTCCTCGCTGGGGTAAACGACTAATTATCCCCCCATGATCCACGGTCAGTTCAGGCGAGGAACAGTACATGATTTTTATCATGTTACAACTGCCCCCCCCCCAGACTGAACTACCGGGGCGAGCACCTGTGAGTGTAATATGACGTGCAATGACGCCTTCGACAATTCAAATTTCACCAAGGCCCGCGAGGAGCGGGACCCAGCAGCCAAAACCACCCAAAAAAAAAACTTAATACAAAAAAAAACAAAAATAAACAATGAAAACCCATCACCATGATATCGGATGTCTGGTATGATGGGGACCGAAACCAATTATAAAAAAAAATCATCCCCACGAGGATGCACCGTCAGGACCTGAAATGTCGTCCCTTCGCGGTGTTAGTGTGGGTCCCCCCCACCAAAATAAATTTGAGGCCATCATCCCATGGGTTGAATAACTATATATAATTTTTTTTTTTTTTTCATAGTACATAGGGATATTCGGTACAGCCCGCCGCCCTTTCCCGGGCAGTCGCGGTTCTCGCTGCCTCTCACGCGCTTATGCGCGGATCTTGTTGCGAACCAGCCTCGTCCCTGGTGGCCTCCCGATGCCGTAACGCCCGGGGTTGCAGTAAGGGCAGTTGGTGACGTTCATACCCTCCTCCCCGCATCTCCCGCAAAATGTCCCCCGGAAATACGGGCAGTCCGAAGCCCGATGGGAGTGGTCACTGCAATTGCCGCAACCCGAACGGGCACCCCATTCCGTCCACACGTGAGGACTTCGCTTGATCAGGTTTGCGAGGTCCTGGGCTCGACGATTACTCTCCTCCGCCCTGACATACGGCAGGGGTCTGTAGCGCGCCTGAATCGAGCATGCTTGCAAGCGTGGAGGGTTGCTTTCCACGACGCCCTTCAGCTCCGCCGTCACTCTCTCCACGAGCAACTGGAGCTTGGCCACAATAGGCACCACCGCGTCGAAGACGGGGTGCTCGTCCTGCAGGCATGCCCCTTCCACCATCTCCTCCAAGATGGCCAAACCCTCGGTGGCCGATTTCAGACCGGCCAAGGCCCCCTTTATTTTCACCTGCTCCATGCTGTAGGAAGGGAATAATGGACCATTACACAAATGAGGTGAAATGATGGACACTACGGGTTTCCTAATCTCGTGGCTCATTCGTCGACCGAGTCGCGTGCGAGTCGCTCGTCATCCGCGGTTAACACGAGTTTTAAATCTTTAATGTGGTGGCGTCCCGCCACTCTCCCTTCCTCATCTAATAACTCGTAAATGAAATCGGAGTTAATGTCTTTTATTCGATATAGTTTAGTGCTCCATTTACGCGCGAGTTTCGACGTAAAGCCCTTCGGCCCCGAGGATAATGTTCGGATTTTACACCTAACTAAATCGCCTTCTGCAAATTTCACGTCACGATGATGAGGATTGTAGTAACGAGCTTGTTGCTCGAAAGATTTATCTAGGTTGTCGGTAATCAAATCATCAATTTCCGTCATGCGTTCCATACGTTTCGTCCATCTGGCCGTGTTCGGTACCGCGATTTCTTCGTCGAGTACCTTCATTTTCCGCGAAAATAAACTATCGCGGGGCTGACGACCGAAATTCAAGAATGCGGGCGAGACATGGAGTGAACTATGGAGCGCGGTATTATATGCTGACCGAAATTCGTGCAAGTGTGAATCCCATTCTCGATGGTCCTGTTCAATGAAACAGATAATCATCGTCTTGAGGACGCGGTTTACGCGTTCCACTGGTTTGGCTTGCGCGTGGTACGGCGGAGTGGTTGTATGACGGATATCAAAAGATTTCGCCATCTCCTGCATTAAGTTATTTTTGAATTCCGTACCATTATCTGTAAGGATCACTCTAGGTGTTCCCTAGCGAAATATTATCAGACTTTCAAATTCGGCGATGATAGATTTACCATCTGCCTTTTTCAATGGGGCCACTTCCACTCACTTAGTGAACAGATCTTGAAAAACTAAGAGGTAACAATAACCTGATTCACTCGGAGGGAAAGGGCCCATGATATCCGCGGCAACCACTGTCCACGGCTCATGAAAAACGCGTTGTCCCATCAAACCCGCAGGTTGTAACTGTGAGACTTTACACGTCTGACAAACTTCACATGATGTGAGGTATTTGGCTACGTCTTCTGACATTCCTGGCCAATAATACGCGAGGGCTACTCGAGCTTGCGTCTTTTCAATTCCCAAATGACCTGAACGCGGTAGGTCATGAGATTCAGAAATAATATCTATTCGTGACGACCTTGGGGGAACGAGCTTCCACTCATCGAGGTCCTCCGCAACCGTCGAAACCAGGGGGTTCGGTCGGTATCGAAACAGTTGATCGTTCTCCACCTTCCACCCCTTGAACTTAGCTGGTTCTTAAATTACAGACGCCTTTCTGCGTGAATACCACTCATCTTCCACCTCTGCCGCACTCTCACTTCCAATTTCCGTCGACAAGTCGGGGTTTTCAACAGCGTTAACCTCATTTTCATCGGCCTCGGTATACTCGTCCTCGTACATTCACGATAATCGTCTGGAACGTCATGGAGCTTGCCAGGTCGATGAACTAAATTATAATCGTACTCTTGTAACGCTAGTGCCCACCTTCCTAACCGGCCGGCCGGGTCTTTCAAATTATGGAACCACTGTAATGAGCTATGATCGGTAGTAATCGTGAAGTGATATCCTTCAATGTACGGTCTAAAATGATCAATAGACCACACGACCGCGAGACACTCTTTTTGTGTGACTGAATACTTTCGCTCAGGCTTAGTTAATGTCCTACTTGCGAACGCGATCACATATTCGACTCCATCAATTGTTGGTGTGAGGACGGCTCCAAGACCGTAAGCACTTGCATCGGTTTGAATCGTAAATGGTACTGAAAAATCAGAGCAGGATAATACTGGTGCAGTCGACAGAGCGGCTTTAATACGCGTGAATGCAGTCGATTGTTCATCCCCTCAATTCCACTTAGTATTTTTGCGCAAGAGGCGCGTAATAGGTTCGGCTATCGCGGCAAAGTCGGGAATAAAACGCCGATACCATGATGACATACCGAGGAAACGTCGAATTTGACGTATGGTACATGGTTCCGGATAATTTAAGACTAGTTCGACCTTCGAAGGATCGATATGAAGCCCAGTTTCATCCACGATAAACCCCAAATATTGGACGCGGTTACTACAAAACACGCTTTTTTCCAAATTTATTTCGAGGTTTGCATCGCGCAGCCTCGTGAGAACTAATTCCAGATACTTGAGATGATCTTCAAACGTCTAAGTGACGACAATGATGTCGCGAAGGGCTCAAGCTCAGGACCAATAATCCTATCTGCGAGACGTTGAAACGTCGCGGGTGCATTCGTTAAACCGAATGGCATCCCTACAAATTCGAACGTGCCCAGACCGGGAACAGAAAACGCAGTTAATTCGCGGATTTCTGGATCCAGAGGCACTTGGTGATAGGCCTGTTTGAGATCTAATGTGGTGATATAACGCGCGGAACGCAGCTTGTCCAAAATTCCGACCAAATTCGGGATGGGATACGCGTCCTTTTTCGTTAATTTATTCAACCACCGGAAATCAAGACATAATCGCCATTTCCCGTGAGACTTTTTCACCATGACGATGGGATTATTCCAGGCACTCTCAGATGGGCGAATAACTCCAGCCTCCACGAGTGCTTTTACTTGCCGCACGAGTTCTTGTTGGATAATTGGGGACATCGGGTAACCTTTCAACCTGAATGGTATATGGTCACGCGGCCCTATGATTTTATGAGACGTTAAATTCGTGAATTTAATTTTTTCACGCGGTGGGGGTACTAACCGATGCACGAGTTTATCTATTACTTCGCGTTCAGTCTC
Organism: Diachasma alloeum; assembly: GCF_001412515.2. NCBI lineage: Eukaryota > Metazoa > Arthropoda > Insecta > Hymenoptera > Braconidae > Diachasma > Diachasma alloeum. Next base: position 100,831 of record NW_021680835.1, on the reverse strand, counting down.
ATTTGTTTGTACTAACCCACAAATCTCATTTGCTTCGGTAAAATTGCGAGTTTCAATCGGGAATTGACGATCGTCACCGTCTATCCAGCACTCATTTGATCTACCATCGAAGCCAAAACCGAAAATACAGACAAAGTCCATTCCTATCAACACAGGCCTATTCAAACCAGGGGTTACCTGAAATTCTACTATGTGTGTCATTCCCTTAATCGTGATTGGGACTAACACATCCCCCGCTACCGTTTCCGCGTGCCCGTTAGCCATTGCAACGATCGGCGACGCGGGTGGTTTAATCTTTAACTTGAGATCTTTAATCCACGAGTCGGGTAAGTGTCTAAGACATGACTTGGTAGCTCTGGGATCCATCAGAGCATACAGTTCATATGAGCCAATTGACAGCCGCAAGAATATCCGCGCCCCTAGCGCTTTTTCCGCGGTATGACTCGAAGTCGCTGCGAAACTGTCCTCCCCATGTGACGTTGCGGGTGCACCTGCAACCTCCTTTTCCCTAGATTCACGTTTTATCGTGGAATTAGTTTCCGAATCAGTGATCAGCCGCTCGGAATTCTCGCGATACAAACGATCATACGTAGGTGGAAATTCAGTCTCGTCATTATCGAGTGTTACTGCGGTACCGTGGTTCAGTTTACGACTCGCACTTGGATTTTTACTCTTAGACAAGGGTATAGAGTTGTTGGGGATCACGTCAGACTGCGTGATGTCCCGGCTTGAATAATTAAAACACGTCCCTCGATTCCTAGTATTGGAAGAAAGCCGCATTCCGCGGTTATTATGAACCGTGATAGTCGAAAAATCCGTCTCGTTCTCAGAAATCTTATCCTTGGACATAGCCAAAGTCGGTTTAGGGAATTGACGGTCTGAAACGGGCGGTTTAGGAGTAGGTTGGGTCCTTGAAACCTTGGGAGACAGCGCGGGACCCTTTATTGCTGCGCTCCCTTTGCGTTTTCCCCTGCCGTTTGTTTTGGTGGGTGATTTTTGCAATCGGGTGATTTGACACCCCTTGTCCCACACACATAGCAAAATATTTCGGTCTGCGGCTGCTTACAGTTCGCGCATTTGTGACCGTTCTTCAGGCAATTATGGCAGAAATCCGTCGACTTAGATGATGTCGACGTGGCTGGTGGTGTGCCAGCCTGAGGGGTTTTAGCTGGGGACGTCCGTCCGGCAGCTGAAAAATTAACTTTGGGCTTTGCAGCTTTTATCGCTGCTGAGTAGGACCGTGCTGGTGAAGCAGGAGGCTGAATCGCGGCAGCTTGAGTAGCAGCAGGGGCTTTTTGAGTAGAAGGCCTCCGAGACTGACTTTTCTGCTCGGATTTGTTCGCATCTGAATTTACTTTTGCGGGCTTCTGAGGCCCGGTTGCCCTACTGATCTCATTGATCTGTTCCACAACCGCTTTACCCTCTTTTTTGGCGTAGCGCGATGGAACATACGCGCTATGCGGGTAAATGGTCTCATGCGCGTCTGGAGGAGGTTTCAGCGGAGTGCGACTGTGCCTCCAGTCGAAATCTAGCACGAGATTTTCCAGTTCGTCAAAAGTCGTGAAATCATTGCGGTGAATCATCGGATGATACTCCGGCCGTAAATGGTTGTACGCGATGTCAAGACGGGCTGCTTCCGAGAAATTTGTATTATTCGATAAGCGCCACATTAAACGAACTGCGTCCAAATAATCTGCCCCGCCTTCGAGAGGCCCCTGCGTCCTGTTTACGATGTCGACAATAGCTCGACAACGCGTATCAATAGGGCTGGAGAAGCGAATCAGAAGCGCGGAACGTAATTGTTCAAAAGTTCTGAACCGATCTCGGCGGTCTTCCCACCAATTATATGCGACCCCTTTAAGGATTGTGGGCAGAACTTGAAATAATTCATCGTCAGGAATACCACAAGTTTCCTGACGCACTCTCAACTGACGAATAAACTCGTCGATAGTCTCATACGGTAATCCTGAGAAGCTCAGTTTCCAACCCAAGACTCGATCAAACATGGCCGCGTTATAACGTTTGCCTTGGCCAGGAGACGATAGGGCTTGGATAGAATTGGCCATTCATCCAAAAACCTGCGATTGGGGAAGATACATGCGGGTCAAGTCCCGCTGGCATCGTAGGTGCCTGAGAATGACTAGGGGCTGAAATAGTAGGCCTTGGAGGCCCTTGCCTTTCGCCCGCGAAATGAACGCGCTGATGGCGCTGATTTCTGGTATGAGCGTCAATAATGGACGCGAGTTGATCGAGGATCGATGCCTCCTAATACGAATTTGGGGCACTGGTGGTTACAGTGGTGTTGCCCTCCGCTTGACCATACCAAGTGCGGGGAATGGCCCCGGACCCCTGATAATACTGAGGCCCCTCGTACCGATTCGAATTTGTGGCCCCCTGACCGCCCATTCTCGGGGGTGGTGCTTGGGATCTAGAGGTGTCTCTCCCCGGGGTATTAGTTGGTACTTCCGGGAGGACTGGATCTGGATAACCTTGGTTCCGATAGTACGAACCGCGGGTATCTCTTGAAGTTTCGTTCAGACTGTGCTGAACCGAAGATTGGGGTAAATCACCTGCCACAAATCCCCTAATATATTGAGGTGAGCTTGTGTGTTGAGGGATCCCCGGTGGGCGTGAGCTACGGCTCACATTTTCAAACATGGACGACATGTTGTATAAGACACTGTCCGCAGCGGCTGATGTGACAGTGGTCGTAGTCGACGTAGGTTGCACTGAGGATCGTGCGACCCCGTGCTGAAGAATCGCGGGGTCAATGCGCGAGAGATCTGGTAAGGGCTGCTGGAGCTCCTCATTACGAACCGAGTCCGGCCCCGCGGCATTGGCACCCTCGAAGTCGAATTCGTCGAGCTTGAGATTAATCAATCCCTCAATATAATCGTTGGCCAGCGACCATGGTACTCCATCGTACTTCATGCGAAATAATGTGCGCAGAGCTCTGTCGACTAACACGTCATGTGATCCTACTGGACTACCGCCGACGGATGGCAGGAACGCGCGAAGACGCGTGATGTCCATGGAACGGAGGTAACGCGTCACTTTCGTACGTTCATCCATGTTTATTCAATTAGATTAGCGCTAACAACCGAAGTATACAATGGGAGGGCTTCATTCCCCAACAAATCTGAGCTTGGTTATCCGGAGCAAAATCACTGTAACTAGCCCTTGCAACGGGAAAACAAAAATAATAAGCTTGCAACAGCAAAAAAAAATTGAATAACCGAAATAAATTCGAACAAAATCTGAATTCAAGTCTGAACTTAACAAGAAAGAAAAATTAATTCAGTCTTCGGACTGAAATAATTTGCAAAAGCAAAAAAAAACAATCCTTGCAAAAGCAAAAAAAAATCTACAGGAAAAATAATTTTTGCCAAAGAACCTATTAATAAAAAAATAATTTTGCAACAAAAAAAAAACCTTTTGCAAACACAAAAAAACTTTTTTTTGTACGCAAAAACAAAATTAATAATAAAAAAAATTATTTTGCAAAAAACAAAAACAAGAAAAAATTTAAAAATAATTTTTGCGAACAAAATATAATTTTTGCAAAAGGGAAAAAAAAACAAACGAGGGAAAACAAAATAATTTCCCTAATTCGCAATATAGCGCGCGAGGTCAATTACTCCGCTCGGGAATATGAGAAATCCGAGAGTGCAGTCGCACTCAAACAGCTGGTAGTGGCCGATTGATAATTCCCCACTACGCCGACGGGTCCCACTAAACGCGTGAAGCGAGAGCGGCCCGTAGAAATTGTGCGAGAGAGACTTCCGATACCGAACGTTCAGTGTTTGCTCGATTCTCCGCACGACATTCCAGCGCGAAGTAAACAAACCCGAAAATAGAGGCGAAATAAAATGGGTCGATACACCCGAATACAAGATGAGTGTTAACTCGAGGCCGAGGAATATTAATCCCCAAATAATTTAATTCAGCGCGAATAACTCACCCGATGAAATTAAATCCCGAGAGAATCAATTTGAATACGCGTGAATTTAATAGAATTTACTTTTCCGAAATAAAATTTCAGATAAAGTGAAACCAAATAATTTTCAATTATTGAAAGAAACAAAAAAAAATCAATCAATTTTTATCGCGTGGATTTGCCCGAAGGCCCCACGTTGGGCGCCAAAAGGTTGTGAGGTATTTTTCCAAGCGCGTCTGCGGGATTCAGACGCGTGGTTCTCCACGAACTTTCAGCGACCCTTTTGGACTCTCTCAACCCGGAATTAGAACGACGGGAATAACGAGAGGAGACAAAATGCCAAAAAGGGCGCCAGTCCTTTTAACCGCCAAAGGACAAGGTCACACCGTTGAGCCGCGTTCCACGACTAGCTCAGATAACCGCGGAGGCGTGTGGGAACAGGCTATAATGAGCGTACTCAACAATATGCAATTGTTTACAAAACACAAAAAAAATACATTTTCAAATCATAAATTAAGTGTGATCTTTTACTCTTCCATACGAGAGTTAGCGTAGGATTCTGTACACGTGCGGGAGAGGACTCCCGCGAGCAAAGACGCTATGCAAACCAAAAAAAAATGTCACTATCCTAGTGATACTAATTAACGAAAAGAAATAGTAATAACTTTAAAGATGCGTGAGAGACGCTAAGACGCGAGGATCACCCGCAAGCGACGACGACGCGAGAGCCACGACACAAAAGTTAATGGGGAAGGTCGACGTACCAAATGAGTTGGGACTAGTTTTCCCCACAAAAGAAAATTAATGATAACGAGCACGTAGCGATACTAATAACAAAGTCAAGCATGAGGTAGCTAAAGGCTACAGAGTGCCGCGTCACAAGCAGACTCTAGCACATTCTCAAACAGCCCCAAAATGGGCGCCGGAGTGGATTCCCTACTGGAAGGACGCGTGCACTCACAATGAACGTAGACGCTCACCGTGATTTCGCGAGAACACCAGGCAGACTCGTCTGGACCCTCAGTACGGCGACGTCGGAGAATAAAGCCGGAACAGACGGGCACAACACCACTACGTACTTTACTTTTGTTCGGTCAAATAGCTCGGAGAGCGAAAGAAAACTTAAATGGCGTAGAGGGACCTTATCGGAATAAATCCCAGCGAAGAGTGTTCATCGGGGCCGTACATCACCCGGAGGAACCCCTCAATTTCTCCTCCCCCCACCCGATCACGTGATAGAGCGCGAAAAATCCAGGGGATTCGACAATTTGGGTATTTTGACAATGGTTCTAATTCCAAAATCCTTAGTCCCAGAAGCTGGGACTTGCGCCTCGCGGTCGGTGGATATGATCCGCGTTGAGCGGCGCAGGAGTCAACATAATCCGATGCTCCCTCAATGTTGTAGCATCTGTTTTTTACTGAACGGCCTTGTGCCGACGTTCCATCGGCGAGGTGGTGGGGGTTCGCACGTAGAGGCCTGAGATGCCTGCTGGCGTGCGACGATCGTCTTTCGCGTCCTACGTGGTGTGAGTCTCCCCGACTCGGTGTGTGCGTGCTCGTCGGTGTGCTGCTCCTCAGCTATCGCGCCGTCTTGTAGCTCTCGCCGAGGCTCCGCTCCACTCCCTTCGCCGTGGAGCTCACGTAACCCACGGTGAGCGCGATCGACAAAGTTCGAGGGAATGGAAAGAAGGACAATAGTCAAATAATAAAAATGAAAATAAATTGACAGTTGTAGCTCTGGGTGATCCGACTCCTCGCTGGGCTAAATGACTAATTTTCCCCCCATGATCCGCGGTCAGTTCAGGTGAGGAACAGTACATGATTTTTATCATGTTACACAGTATACATCAATTTTGCAGAATCTCCAAATATCGATTTTACATAGTTTTCATGAAAGTCATACACAATAGTTTTCGATACATCACGGATTGTGAAACCAATATAAATAGGTTTCTTGAAATATTCTGATGTGCGATTCATTTCAATAATTACCATATCCTCATCAAACACATTACAACTATGAAAATTTGGTTTTTATATAAGAGCTTTAGCACCATATCGCCCCTCCCCATGTGTGATGAGTTTCACGTCTTTCTGCTTCCTAACATTTTCCATAGTTTTCCCGAAAACTGCATTATTCATCAATTTATAGAAGTTTTTGTCGAATTCATTAATTGATTGTTGTCGTTTGGTGGTATTCAAATCAATGTACGGCTTCAGCCAGGGTGCTTGATTGAATTTCAGAATACGATGGATACATTACAACTTCATCCCGAGATTTCCATATTGTTTTAAATTTCTGTAATGTATTACATATTTCTTTTTCGGGAAGAGAGTGGTTGCTAATTTTCTATGTTTGCTACCTGGAGGAGTGAAATGTTCCGGGCAAAGAGGAAAATCTTTATGTTGCTCATGTAATTCATTTGGATATTCCGAATCAACCTCAAGGATTCCCCACTGTGGAGTCATCCGGAACATTTAGAATATCTACAGAATCATTATCAACCCATGTGAATGAATCATATGGTAAACTAATACTCATTGCAGCCCCATATAAATTGTTTCCGTCATAATACATCAGATATGATGTTTCGCTTGATGCATCATAATATTTCCCCATGAATGGATTATTAGCTTGAGCATATTTGTTCGTATATTGAGATACACCACCTCTAATACCTTTTTCTATAAATAATGCCATTTCAGGGTCAGTCAAAAGTTCTAAATTTATCCCTGTATGTTTTAACATCGCATCAAAAGCTAGACTGGGCGCTGTATAACAATGAAGCGGATCTAATTCATAAGTAGAAAGGCAATTATGGCGGACATTCTCAAAAATATCTGCTAACAATAATGCATCTGTTTGTAAATCAAGATCTGAGTACTCCCCCAATGTGCTGATATTGAATGCATTCCATACATTTATAGCATGCTGGTAATATTCATCAGTTATATATTCATCAGTCAATTGCGAGTGAAAATCCTCTTTGCTTGGTAATTCAATATCAGCTAATTTATCCCAATTATCAATATATTCGTAGGGGAATACACCTTTTCTACACAACAAATTGAATCTTTCTGAATCAGGTTGATATTTTTTTATAATCTCTTTATGATTATCATCAAGGTAATTTGCTAATCTTTCAAAGACTACTTCCCATGAAACGAAATGACTCAATGAATCGTAATTGCACGCGAGTGTTTGGAACATATTTTGCATCTACTTTATATGCTAGCAACTTCATCTCTGTAGTGAACTACTCGATACAATCAGCTCCTCGTTGAATTTTGAATTCCGATAGTGAATCATCGATAGCGCATTTAACATAGAACACAGCACTATGAGGGATATGATGATCATCTTTTGCTGAGTCTATCATACACTCTAAATCTGCATGAACAGCGAATGGTGCCGTTTCAGCGTATTTAAAATTTTTAAAGTTGAGTATTTTATCTTCTGTAGTCTTATGTTCTGTAGGCATTATCATTCGTACTTTATTCAAGTTTGCACAATCTTCTTTGTGTTTCTCAAACGAGTGCTAATGTCTGAAGTGACAAAGACATCGGTCACATAACCATGTGAAAACTTTACTTTTAGAGATTTGAGAACTAACCAAACGTGATAAATTGCGAATCCATGCGAAGTGAAAGAGTGATTCATTAAATTTATTCTGATTACTGTTAATCACTGGAAGGTGAATTGTTTCTCGATTGGTGATTTGTTTGGTCAACTACATGGGACAGATAGTCCAGTCAAAATAGCTTCAACTTCTCAATTTTTATCTACATCCCTGCGAATTGGCGCAATCCTTAGACTTTAGCTTAACTAAGAGTTTTTGAGCAAACACAAGGTTCGTACACCCAGGCGAGGGTGAGAAAAATACGAAAAACTACCCCCGAAATGCATTTTTCGAGAATAGCTCGAAAACGACGGAAGACATCGGAAAAAGTATCAAACAAAAAGTATAGAAGATAAAATTTTCTGCAAAAAATTTCTTATGTACTTTGCCTCCACCCACTACGGTTCATCCCCTACAGCACTGTAAACGGTTGAGAAAAGAAAAAAATCGAAAAAATTACTTTTTCAATTTTTTCCTTGTTCTAATACACTTAAATAGTTATTGAGTATTTTCATAAGAAGAATAAAAATATATATAGGCAATGGGGGTGAAAATATCCATGTCGAGCAGCGATATCTCATGAAATATTGGTCAAATGTTTATTTTTCTTTTTTCCAAATTTTACTTATAATTTTTGCTACAAATAATTCCTTTATCGTTTTGCCGTATGTCCTATAGTTTTTGTGTCTCACCCCATTTCACCGTTTTCATCCCCGAACGCTGCCTCTCTCAGAGAAACACTGCGCGGGGAAAAAATATATATAGATACGCCTGTGCGCTTGCACCTAGTTGTACTGCTACCAGTTTTGTGCGCTTGCGTCAACTTTGGAGGATAGATACAGCATGTGCGAGAGAAGAGAAGTTGTTTTTATTTCCGAATTGAAGCCGTGCAATCGTTCAATTTTTTTTTTTACTAATTATACTTGTAAATGATGTCGAATAGTTTGAAACGAAATAATACAAAGTTTGACCACCCCCCCCCCCCNGATACGCCTGTGCGCTTGCACCTAGTTGTACTGCTACCAGTTTTGTGCGCTTGCGTCAACTTTGGAGGATAGATACAGCATGTGCGAGAGAAGAGAAGTTGTTTTTATTTCCGAATTGAAGCCGTGCAATCGTTCAATTTTTTTTTTTACTAATTATACTTGTAAATGATGTCGAATAGTTTGAAACGAAATAATACAAAGTTTGACCCCCCCCCCCCCCGTGTGTGTGTTTTTTTATCTCTAATCGTCCGTTCCCATTTCCCTCGCGGCACCACCGTGAAGTATTACTTCGCGAGGGGGGTTCTCAGCTGTTTGCTCTTCCAGCTCTTTCCATCCAATGTACGTCCCCCTAATCTGCTAAGATGTTATGTGTGATTAGGAGGTTCCAAATAGATTTCTCACCTATACTGCAACCTTGCGCTTGCGTTCCTCGTTTCTGAGCTCCTTTATGACTTTCGCCGCAAAGTTGCTCGTTGCGTCCCAGGCTGTCTCTGATGACAGCATTGCTTCTACTACATTTTCGGGCGAGACTTTCCTTCCAAGTTCAGTCTCCCAAGTATCCCGGATGTTACTGAAACGGAGGCATATGAAGAATACGTGCTCCGCGTTCTCGTCCACTTCTGCGCAGGTGGGACACTTCGGGGAATCTTCATGTTTGAATTTATGAAGATATGCCCGGAAGCACCCGTGTCCTGAAAGCATTTGAGAAAGATAATAGTTTATCTCTCCATGATCTCGACTTACCCAGAAAGCCACATGCGGGATCAGACGATGGGTCCATCTCCCCTCGGTCGAATCTGTCCACTTCTGCTGCCATCGGCTCAAGCTCTTTCGTCTCTCTTGGATTTTCAGTTCCTTGGGACTCAGTGCTTCTGATCTCTTCCGCTGGTATAGAGATCTTCGCTCCTCAGCTAATACCTCTATCGGTAACATTCCTGACATGACGCACACTGCATCCTCAGATACCGCCCGGTACGCACTCACAACTCGGAGAGCACTCAGCCGATAGACAGGTGCAATTTTACGGGGAGCTTCTTGCAGCTGGAGTACGTTAGCCCAAATGGAAATACCATATGTAAGCACTGACGTAAACACTGACGACAGCAGCGCTCGTCTCCTTTGTTTAGGACCTCCGATGTTGGACATGAGGCGTGCTAAGGTGGATCTGACTCCAGATGCCTTGGTACCCACGTGCTCCACTTGCTGCTTGAAGTTCAGTCGGGCATCGATCATCACTCCCAGGTATCGGATGAATGGCTGGGAGGTAATTTCACAAGACCCGACCTGCAGCATTATAGTCTCGATTATCTTCCTGCTAGTGATCAGCACGGCTTCCGTCTTATGCTCCGCCAGGTTCAGGCCTGCTGAGTCCATCCAGCGTCGAATCGTCTCGAAGGTCCTGTCAAAGGCAAAATTGATCTCCTCAAGATATTTTCCAACGATGACTACAGCCACGTCATTTGCAAATGCCACGAGTTTAGTCTCTTGCGGCAGTCCCAACTTCAGTAGCCCGTCATACATGATGTTCCACAGTAGAGGACCTAGTACTGAGCCCTGAGGTACCTCTCCCATAACTCTATACTGCTCGGGACCACACTCCATGTCATACTTAAGGATCCTCCCGAAAAAATAGCTATCGACCATCCTCCGTAAGTACACTGATACGTTGAATTTCACAAGAGCATCCATAATACAGTCCCATCTGGCTGAGTTAAAGGCATTCTTGATATCCAGCGTTGCTACTAAATAGTACTCCTTTAGTCATCCATTTAGCCATCTTTTCCCTGAGATCGCTTCCCTGGCAGTATCGACGACAAGGTTGATGGCTTCTAGCGTGGATCGACCTTTTCTGAAACCATATTGATTTCCAGCTAGTAGCTTCTATTCTTTGATGGACTGTACGCTCGAGAATCTTGCCAGCGGTATCGAGCATGCAGAGGGGACGATATGATGAAGGTTCGTCCGGTGGTTTCTTCCTTTTTGGGAGCTATACTAACCTCTGCTACTTCCACATGGCAGGGAAGATGTCTTCCCTGAGGCACTCGTTGTAGACGTCCAGGAAAAGTTCCGACATCGCGTGGATAGCTCTTTTCAGCGCAACATTGGGGATTCCATCTAAGCCAGGGGCCTTGGTGTTTCCCACTCTATTGCACGCTTCCATCAATTCTTCTCTGGTGATTTGTGGAACCATCAGCACTTCCTCTTGTTTGCTAGTACGATGGAGTTCTGATTGTTGCGGAAACAACACCGTTACAATTCTCTTCATCAGCACCGGGCACGTTGGCGACGGCATTGGTTGACTCTTGAGTCGTGTCATCACCACTCTATAAGATCTACCCCACGGATCGCGTTCCACCTCATCAAGAAGCTCACTCCAAGATTGCTTTTTACTGCACTTGATAGCTTTGCTGATTTTCCGACGTGCCTTCTTATATCTAATGTGCAGCTCCTCAAAGTTCGGCTTCTTCTGGCCACGCTGAGACAATCTCCTGGCTGCATTACACTCTTTCCGCAGGATTGCGATGATTTCATTCCACCAATACACCGGTGGATGCCGGTTTGTGGTCCGCTTCCTGGTCATGGTGGCATCGCATGCTTCTGCTACTCTTTTCATGATGTTTCGTGCCTTTTCAGTTGCACTGCTGCCACTGATCGGGCGGTCGTCTAAAGCTGCTGAATAAGAGCCAGGATCAAAAGTACTCACTCTCCAGCCAGCGCGGTTGGTCTTCTTGGGCGCTAAGGCTACTCTCTGGTCACAACATTTCTCCCAGAGAGTCGCACGGTGGTCACTCGCAGTGTAAATATCAGTCACTCTCCATGAGCAGTTCCTCTTGGCAAGAGCGCTGCTCACGAAAGTGAGATCCACAATTGAGCTCGCCTCTCCTCTAATGAAGGTCGGTTCATTGCCGCTGTTCAGCGAGACCACGTCCAGCGACGCCATAGCTTCCAGTACAGCTTGCCCCTTGGTGTTCGTCTCCTTACTTCCCCAGTCGACTGCCCAGGCTTCGAAGTCTCCGGCTATTGCCATGGGAAAGTGCTGCTTCGCATCCTCAGTCAGTGCGTCCAGGAAGTCTGTGAACTCATCAATGGAAATGCTCGGTGGGGCGTAACAGCTGTAGAAGTAGATTCCATCAACTTTCGCCTTCACGAAGCCGTTTTGTATTATGTCAGTCGTGGTACTCTGAAATGGTCGGTTCCCACAAGACCAGATTACCGCCTTCTTGGTGCCGTCATTAACCCAGAGTTTAGTGTCCAGGTGACGGTATGACTCTGAGATTATCACGAGATCAACTTTCAGCTCCCGCACCGTTTGCATGAGCAGGTCGTGTGCGTCCCCACAGTGGTTGAGGTTGAGCTGTAGCCCCTTTAAGATCTTCCTTTTATTATCGCCCTTTATTGGTGAGCTTCTGGAGTGCTCCCCTGTATGTTGGGCATCTACTGCTACCAGCAATGTGGGCGCAATTCTCTGGATTACCATTCTCAGTGCACAAGGCACAATGTGGCTTCTTCTTGCAGTCTTTCGCTTTGTGACCCTTCTCTGCACACTTCACACAGAGTTCTGATCGATCGACTGTGCTCGTACACTTGGTGGCGAGATGCCCGTACTGCCAGCACTTAAAGCACTTCAACGGTCTCTCCACTCATCTTATGCGGCAATTCACCCAGCCTATCTTGATCTTGCCGTGCTCTCCCAGGATCTTCTTCGCAGTAGATACCGCGAGTACCACTGAGGCAGTCTGGGTACCTCCATAAGCTTTAGGAAAGGACTTGATCGCATCTGCTTGGATCTCGTGTTCCTCCCCAGCTGCTACTTTTAGGGCTTCGATGACGTCCTCCTTCGATGTGGTTTCGTCAAGAACTTTGATCTCGAAATCTTCTTGTGGCCCCTTACTCAGCACCTCAACCTCATCTCCAAGGAGATTGACGATGGCCGTACGCAGCTTAGGTGCTCCGTCAGTCGTCTTTCTGCTAAGGATGATCAGCATATCCCCGGTTTCTGTACGGCGGATCCTATCGACACAACCGACAGCGTCCTCGGAAGGAAAATTTTCCTTCATCCGACGAAGTATATTGGAGTACTTTTCCTTGTCTTTGGGGCGTACAATCAGCGCATCAGGTCGCATCGCTGATTTCCGAGTAGCCGTCTCCTGTTTCTTTTTTTCCTTCATCTTTTTGGGAGGCAGCTGTAGATGAAGCTGCCCGGCATTCCTCTTTTTCTCCTTCTTCGTCTTCACCTGCGTCCATTCAGGCTTAGCAGGTTGATCGGAAGTTACCACCGTCTGCGGGGCTACCTTGCTGGTCAAATCCTGTTGTTTCAGCTTCTTCAAAGTTTGAGCTTCTGCCACAGGTGAGCCTTTCGAGCGCTTTCTCCGCACTGCCTTGCGGACATCTCGGGCCGACTGCATGGTATTCGGATCCTGCAAATCGGAGTCCTTTGCCGTCGTTTCGGAGTCCATCCGTAAACGCAACGTGAGTGGTGCTGGTGAACTTTGCACGGCTTTGGTAAAGGAGGGTCGTGCTTTGGTGCGTGCCTCCTCCAAACTTTTGAGACGTTTGAATGCGCTGCCGATAGTTGCCACCTTGCATTTGATCTTTTTGTGGACATTTATTCTAGTTTGGACATATTCATGAAGTTCTGCGATGAGTTTTTCAAGTCGTGCCCATGTATTGCAGCATTCCGTTTCCTGTTTAGTCTGCGACTCGTCTCTCCTTGTAGCATCCGAGGCCAAGGAGTCCACCTTCAATGAATGTGATGATTGGCTCCTCCCATAATCCATGGAGCCGGCGCCAGACCTGATGGCGGGATTCTCCTTGTTAAGGCTACCCGCATGGGAACTTTCAATTTTGTCATCACTCATCATTTTTGCACTAGCTGTTATCGGGAGCCTGACCCGGGGGTGTTATAGGGAGCCCACCCTACACACCTCTTTTAGAGTTGAGTTTCTCGGAAGGTGTTGGTTCGCGCCGACGTATTTTAGTTAGTCAATATCTTATATTCTGAACGGCAGTTCAGAATATCGAGCATTCGCCCATCCACCACCTGGGGGCGCGCCACATTGCAGGACCTTCCAGCCTCGAAAACTCTCCGAGGGTAAAGGCGTTCCTCGCCGAAAGGATCCGTGGTGTGTGTGTGTTTTTTTTTGAGGTCTTGGGGCAAATGTATCTAACCGCAGGATAGTGGACAGTAACATGATGGTTACTGCCACCCTGTGTGGGGCCCTCACCCACTAAACCACTTGACCCCGGAAATTCGTCGACCCTACTTTCCCTCGCGGCACCACCGTCAAGTATTACTTTGCGAGGGAGATCTCAGCTATTCGCTCTTCCTCATTTTCCACCTAATGTACGTTCCCCTACCCTACTAAGATGTGCGTGGGTAGGAGGTTCCAGTAGGTTCTTCGTCTATCTTGCAGCTCTGCGCTCGCGTTCCTCTCTTCTGAGCTCCTTCATAACAAGCTGCCTGCGATGATAGCATAGCTTCCACCAGGTTCTCAGGCAAGACTTCCCTTTCCAGGGCTGATTTCCAAGTACGCCGGCTCTCACTGAAACGGGGGCATTTGATAAACACATGTTGCGAATCTTCGTCATCTTCTGTGCAGACCGGGCACTTCGGGGAGTCATCATGTTTGAATTTATGAATATAAGCCCAAAAGCACCCATGTCCCGACAGCATCTATGTGAGATATTAATTGACATCTCCATGATTGCGATTCAGCCAGATATCCACCCGTGGGATCAGGCGATACGTCCATCTCCCGTTGGTAGATATGTCCCAATTTAGTTGTCATCGTTGCAGATTCTTACGCCTCTCTTCCGCACTGAGTTCTATTGCGTTCAGTGCTTCCGATTTTCTTCGTCGATGCAGAGATCTTCGTTCCTCGGCCAGAACTTCTATAGGTAGCATCCCGGCGATGACGCACAATGCGTCCTCGGACACCATACGGTATGCACTCGAAACTCACAGAGTACTCATTCGGTAGACTGGTGCAACCTTCCGCCGTGATTCCTGCAACTGTAGTGCATCAACCCAAATGGCAATACCGTACGTGAGCACCGACGTGATCACCGACGACAGTAATGCTCGTCTCCTCTACTTTGGACCACCTATATTTGGCATGAGGCCTGACAAGGTGGCCCTTATACCAGAGGCCTTGCCAGCCACATGCTCTGCTTGCTGTTTGAAATTAAGTTGAGCGTCGATCATCACCCCTAAATACCGAATAACCTGCTGGGAAGTGAGTTCGTCGTCCTCGACTTGCAGCGTTAAAGTCTCAACTTGTTTCCTGGTTGTGATCAGCACGGCCTCCGTTTTGTGCTCCGCCAACTGCAGGCCTACGGTGTCCATCCAGCGACGAATCACTCTGAAGGTCATGTTGAAAACAAGTTGAATATCCTCTAGATGTTTCCCCACAATGATTACGGCTACATCATCCGCAAATTCCACGAGATTCACATCCCGTAGCAGAGTCAGTTTCAGGAGCCCATCGTACATGATGTTCCACAAGAGAGCACCCAACACTGAGCCCTGAGGCACCCCTCCAGTAACTCTGTACTCTTTAGGTCCACACTCCGTATCGTATTTGAAAACTCTTTCAGTGAAATAGCTGTCTACCATCTTCCGCAGGTATTCAGGTACGTTGAACTCTACTGGTGCCTTCATGATGTAGTCCCACCTGGCTGAGTTGAAGGCGTTCTTGATGTCCAATATCGCCACTATGCAGTACTTCTTTGTGCCCCCGAGCCATCTCGTCCCTGAGATTGCTTCCCTGGCGGTGTTGATAACAAGGTTGATGGCATCGAGCGTGGATCGGCCTCTCCGAAAACCGTACCGGTTTTCGACTAACAGCGGTTCGATAGCTGCTTCTATTCTCCTATGGACGATGCGTTCGAAGATCTTCCCTGCAGTGTCGAGCATACAGCGGGGACGGTATGATGATGATTCGTCCGGCGGCTTTTTCCCCTTCGGAAGCAACACAAGACTCTGCTGCTTCCACTTGGCAGGGAAGGCGCCCTCCCTGAGGCACTCGTCGTACGCGTTCAAGAACAGTCCCGGCTTCGCGCGGATGGCCGATTTCACCGCAGCATTGGGAACTACATTCAGCCCAGGAGCCTTGGTGTTACCCACTCTACTGCATGCCTCCATCAATTCTTCCTCGTTTATTAGGGGAACCATCACATCTTCTCTTCGATCAACCGTACGATGCAGCTCTGGCTGTTGCGGGAACAGCACCGTGACGATTTCCTTTATGGGTTCCGGACACGTCGACGATGAGTGGTGGCCGGACACGTCGACGACAGACTTTTAAGTCACGTCATCACGACCTTGTATGTCCGGCCCCACGTGTCGCTTTCCACTTCTCCAAGAAGCTCATTCCATGATTGCTTCTTGCTGCACTTTATGGCTTTGTTTAGCTTTCGTCTTGCCTTCTTGTCTCGCATCTCTAACTCCTCAATATTTGGCTTCTTTCGGCCACGTTGGGACGATCTCCTCGCTGCGTTGCACTCCTTCCGTAAGACGGCGATGGTTGTATTCCACCACTGATTGGACAGTTGTTGAAGGCAACCAGGAATGAGCTCGGATCAAATGTGCTCACTTTCCAGCCAATTGCATTGGTCTTCTTTGACGCTGATCCGATTCTCCTACCGGTGTATACTTCCCAGAGTATCGCGCGATAATCACTAGCAGTGTAGATGTCGGTTACCTTCCATGAGTAGTTTCCTTTTGCGCGGGCGCTGCTCACATAGGTGAGATCCACAATTGAGTTCCGCTCTCCCTTCACGAACGTCGGTTCATTGCCACTGTTCAGCAATACCACATCCAGCGAGGATATTGCTTCCAGTACAACTTGCCCCTTTGTGTTCGTCTCTTTACTTCCCCAGTCGACTGCCCAAGCATTGAAGTCCCCGGCGATTGCCACAGGAAAGTGCTGCTTCGCGTCCTTGGTCAGTCTGTGCAGGAAGTCCGTGAACTCGCCAAACGTCAAGCTCGGTGGAGAGTAACAGTTATAAAAGTGGATTCCTTCCACCTTAGTTACCACGAAACCAGTCTCCTCAGTATTCGCAACACTCTGGAATGGGAACTTGCCACAAGACCAGATAGCGGCCTTGCAACTTTTATCCGTCTCCCAGAGTTGGGTGTCCAGGTGTCTGTATAGCTCCGAGATAATCACCAGATCTATCTTCAGCTCCCGCACCGTCTGCATAAGCAGATCGTGTACGGCCTCACAATAGTTGAGGTTGAGCTGTAGTATCCGCATTACCGTTTGTTTTTCATCCTCTGGAGTGCTTCCCTGAAGAGAGGGCATCTGCTGCTACCAGCGATATGAGCACAATTCCTCGTTCGGTGTTTCTCGGCACACAAGGCACAATGAGCTTCCTTCTCACAGGCAGCAGCTTTGTAGCTAGCTTCTCCACATTTTGTACAGAGCTTTGCTCGGTCCACTTCACTCTTGCACTTGATGGCGAGGTGTCCATAGTGCCAGCACTTGATGCACTTGACCAGTCTATCCACCCTTCGGATTCGGCAGTTGACCAATCCTATGCGAATCTTACCTCGTTCGCCCAAGACTTTCTTCGCGACCGTTGCCGACACCGTCACCGATGCCGTCTGGGTACCTCCAAAGGCCGTCCGCAAGGACCTGACGGCGTCCAGGGGAATTTGGCAATCCACCCCAGCTGTGAGTTGCAGGGCTTTGAGCACCTCCTCATTCGTGGTCAGCTCATCAAGATCCTTGATCTCGAGGTCTTCTTGTGGTCCTTTACTAAGGACATCAGCATCATCTCCTAGGAGTTCAGCTATCGCTTTGCGTAAGCCCGCAGCTTGGTCCTCTTTGTCCTTTGCCACGATGATCAGCATATCTCCAGGGGTCTTTCTGCGGATCTTGTCAACGCAATCATAAGCCTGTTCGGAGGGTATCTGCTGCTTCACTACTTTGAGGAACTCTGACTGCTGCTTATCCTTTGGGCGAACAATCAGTGCGTTTGGCCTCGCTGCTGATTTCCTCTGTTTCTTCTGGCTCTCCTTCTTTTTCGGCGGCTTCTCTGGCAGCCTCGGTTGCTGCCGCTCCCTTCTAGTTTTGACCTGCTCCCAGTCCAAGGACTTTGCAGGTGGATGCTCCCTCTTGCTCCGAGCGTGAACGGCCTCCCGCTCTTCCCTTTTCTTCTTCTTGAGGTCCCCGGTGTCCGTCGGTGGTGATTCTTGCGACTTCCGTTTCATCCTGGAAGCCTTGGTCGTATCAGAGAGAGCCGAACTCTCATCTTCAAGTTCAGAATTCATCGTCGTCGCAGTGCCTTCAGAAAGCGTTCGCGTTCTCCCTAAGAATAAGGGTACCGACGTCACTGGCAATGGCCTAGTCTGCCCTGTTTGCCCGTCTAGCTGCCTGAGCCGTTTGGCAGAGGTGCTGATAGAGTTCACCATCTTTCGACAATGAGCGTTGATGCTCCTCTTCTCCTTCACGTAGGTGATCAGGTCGGCTATGAGCTATTCATGCCTATCCCACATCTTCAATGTGACCTCGTCACTTGGCCCAGTTTTTTGAGCCACGTTGTCCTGCTTCTTATCTTCGTTTTGAGTGTTTAGTTTATTACCCATCACGTTCCCACGAGTACCTAGGGAAGTATAACTGTCTACTCCGAACAGAGTTCCGGCTGTTGGAGTAAGACCACTAAATACACCTGGGGTGGAACCTGGTGCCCCAGGGAGCACCGTTTGCGACGTCAACTACCCCTGGCGCCTTCCAGAACTTGACACGGTGAATACCTAGACATTGGGGGGGGAGTTGTAGGGGGGCTGTTGTAGGAAACCTACCCTGCACGCCTCTTTTGGTCCGCGGGGGCTATTTTATTCCACTCCAGTCTGCTGAATCAGTAGGCTGACTCAGTTAGGACTTCCACTATCTGCCACCTGGGGACGCGCCGTCGTAGAAGTTGGACTTCTCCATCAAGGTGCCCTGAAAAGGACACGCCTCAGCTCGGCGGTGTGTGTGTGTGTTTTTTTTTCCGTCTGTTGGGAGAATGCATTTACGCACGACCACCTGAGGGAGGGAATAGGTGTTTCCCTCCGTCAAGTGAGTGTGGGACTCCGACAGTGACTGCCAATACCCACTAAACTCCAATCAGACAAATTTCCACTAACCTTTCTTACCCTCACGGTACCACCATTAGGTATTACTTCGTGAGGGAGATCTCAGCTGTTCGCTCTTCCGCCTTCATCTTATGTACGTCCCCCTAGCTTGCAAAGATGTGTGTGATTAGGAGGTTCCAAAAAAGATTTCTCACCTATACTGAAGCCTTGCGCTTTCGTTCCTCGTTCCTGAGCTCCTTCATGACTTCTGCCGCGAAGATGCTCGTTGTGTCGCAGGCTGCCTGTGATGACAGCATTGCTTCCACTAGATCCTCGTGTGAAACTCTTTCCGAGCTCCGACTCCCAAGTATTTCGCATGTCACTGAATTGGGGGCAGCTGAAAAATACATGCTCTGCGTTCTCGTTCACTCCTGTGCAGGTGGGACACTCCGAAGAATCTTCACATTTGAATTTATGTAGATACTCTCTGAAGCACCCGTACCCTGAAAGCATTTGGCACAGATAGTAGTTGACTTCGCCATGAGTTCGACTTACCCACGCGGCTACGTATGAAATTAGAAGATAGGTCCATCTTCCCTTGGTTGAATTTATCCACTTCTACTGCCATCGGTTTAAGCTGTTTCGCCTCTCCTCAGACGCCAGTTCTTCGGTGCTTATCATTTCCGATGCGAGCGCTCGTTTCCGCTTATACAGCGATCCTCGCTCCTCAGCCAAAACCTGAATGGGCAACAATCCTGCGATGACACACCCCGCGTCTTCAGAAACTGTCCGAAAAGCACTTACAACTCTAAGGACACTAAGTCGATAGACTGGTGCGATTTTGCGTCGTGCTTCTTGCAGTCGTAGAACGTCCCCCCAAATGGGAATAGCATATGTGAGCACTGAAGTAGTCACTGAGGACAACAGTGCTCGTCTTCTTTGCTTAGGTCCCCCGATGTTAGGCATGAGGCGTGATAAGGTGGATCTGACGCCCGATGCCTTGGTCTTCACGTGCTCCGCTTGCTGCTTGAAGTTCAGTCGTGTATCGATCATCACCCCCAGGTATCGAATGAATGGCTGGGAGGTGATTTCACAAGACCCGACTCGCAGCGTGATCGTCTGGATCTTCTTCCTGCTGGTGATCAATACGGCTTCTGTCTTCTGTTCCGCTAAGTTCAGTCCAACAGAATCCATCCAGCAGCGGATCGTCTCGAACGTTGTGCTGAAAACGCGCTTCATGTCCTCCAGGTGCTTCCTAACAATGACCACCGCCACGTCATCCGCAAATACCACCAACTTGGTCCGCCAGGGCATATTCAACTTTAGCAGCCCATCGTACATGGTGTTCCACAAGAGAGGACCCAGTACTAAACCTTGGGGTACTCCTTTTTTCACCTTGTACTTCCTGGGGCCGGACTCTGTGTCGTACTTAAGGACCCTTCCGCTGAAATAGCTGTTGACCATTCTCTGCAGGTATCCTGGTACTTCCAATTTGTCAAGAGCCTCCATTATGCAGTCCCACCTGGCTGAGTTGAAGGCATTCTTGATATCCAGTGTCACTACTAAACAGTACTCCTTGGTGCCATTGAGTCATCGTTCCCCTGCGATCGCTTCCCTCGCGGTTTCGACGACCAGGTTGATGGCATCGAGTGTGGATCGGCTTTTCCGGAAACCGTACTGATTGTTGGCAAGCATGGGTTCCACTGCAGCTTCTATCCTCTGGTGAATGATACGCTCGAGAATCTTACCCACAGTGTCGAGCATACAGAGAGGACGGTAGGATGAAGGTTCGTCCAGTGGTTTATTCCCCTTTGGGAGCAGTACCAACCTCTGCTGCTTCCAGGCGGCAGGGAAGATGCCTTCTCTGAGGCACTCGTTGTAAACATCCAGGAACTGCTCTAGTATCGTGTGGATGGCCAGTTTCAACGCGACGTTTGGAATTATATCTAGCCCTGGAGCTTTGGAGTTTCCCACTCTTTTGCAGGCCTCCATCAGCTCTTCCCTGGTGATTTTCGGAACAATTTCTCCTTCCCATTGCTCAGTATGGCTATGAAATTCCGGTTGACTTGGAAGCGTCTCCACAATTCTGTTCAGGAGCACCGGGCACGATGGTGATGGCATTGTTTGACTTTTGAGTCGTGTCATCACCACCTTGTAGGGCCTCCCCCATGGATNATATCTAGCCCTGGAGCTTTGGAGTTTCCCACTCTTTTGCAGGCCTCCATCAGCTCTTCCCTGGTGATTTTCGGAACAATTTCTCCTTCCCATTGCTCAGTATTGCTATGAAATTCCGGTTGACTTGGAAGCGTCTCCACAATTCTGTTCAGGAGCACCGGGCACGATGGTGATGGCATTGTTTGACTTTTGAGTCGTGTCATCACCACCTTGTAGGGCCTCCCCCATGGATCGTTCTCTACCTCGCTAAGGAGCTCGCTCCAGCATTGTCTCTTGCTGTACATGATGGCTTTGCTGAGCTTCCGCCGTGCCTTCTTGTACTTCATCTCTAACTCCTGGAAGTTAAGACTTTTCCTACCACGCTGAGCTGACCTCCTTGCTGCATTACACTCCCTCCGCAACACAGCGATGGTCTCATTCCACCAGTACACCGGTGGATGTCGATTCGTGGTTCGTTTCCTCGTCATAGTGGCATCGCAGGCTTTAGTCACCTTCCTCATAATGTCCTGTGCCTTCGCAGTCGCATTTGCACCAGCAATGGGATGGTCATCTGATGCCACTGAAAATGAGCCCGGATCAAATGTAGTCACTCGCCAGCCAACGCTGTTGGTTTTCTTTGCTGTTGATGTGACTTTCTGGTCAGAACATCTCTCCCAGAGTATTGCTCGGTGGTCACTCGCCGTGTAGATATCACTCACTCTCCATGAGTAGTTTCTCTTAGCAAGAGCACTACTCACGAAGGTAAGATCAACAATTGAGCTCAACTGCCCCCGCCTGAAGGTTGGTTCATCCCCTCTGTTCAGCAAGATCACGTCCAGAGCGGACATGGCTTCCAGTACAGCTTGTCCCATCGCGTTTGTTAGCTTATTTCCCCAGTCAACTGCCCAAGCATTGAAGTCTTCAGCTAACACCACGAGAAAGTGTTGCTTGGCATCCACAGTCAGCCGATCGAGGAAGTCTGTGAACTCATCAATTTTGAGACTAGGTGGGGCATAACAGCTGTAGTAATATATTCCACCGATCTTCGCCTTCACGAAACCATTTCTGCTTACGGTGTCTTGGAACGGCTGATTCTCACAAGCCCAGATTACCGCCTTCCCACTGGCATCAATAATCCAGGACTGAGTGCCAAGATGTCGATATGGCTCCGAAATCATGACAAGGTCCGCCTTCAGCTCGCGCACCGTTTGCATGAGCAAATCGTGTGCGCCCTCACAGTGGTTGAGGTTGAGCTGTAATACCTTGCAGTTTCTCCTCTTATGATCGCCTTTTATTGGTGAGCTTCTGGAGTGCCTCGTTGTACGCTGGGCATCTACTGCTACCACCGACATGAGCACGATTCTTCGTTTTGATATTTTCAGTGCAGAAGGCACACCAAGGATCCTTCTGACACTCCTTTGCTTTGTGGCCATGTTCTCCACACTTTGCGCAGAGTTTTGACCGATCCACTCCACTGGTGCACTTGGTAGCGAGATGTCCGTAGTACCAGCACTTAAAGCACTTGACCGGCCTCTGAACTCTACGTATGCGGCAGTTCACCCAGCCAATCTTAATCTTCTTCCCGTGCGCATCCTCCCCCAGGATTTTCATGACAGCAGCGGCCGTGAGTGTCACCGAGGCAGTTTGCGTCCCTCCATATGCTTTACGCATGGATTTTATGGCCTCGAGACCTAACTCATGCTCCTCACCCACTTGTTTCCGAAGAGCAACGAGAACGTCCTCCTTCGAAGTCTCCTCATCGAGGTCTTTGATCTCGAGATCTTCCATAGGCTCCTTACTTAGCACTTCGGCTTCAGTTCCTAGGAGTGCGACAATCGCTGATCGTAGCTGGGAGGCTTCAACCGCCTTCTTCTTGCTCAGAATAATCAGCATATCTCCAGTGGTCATACGTCTGATTTTCGCGATGCAATCACTAGCTTTATCACAAGCACTGTCTTTCTTCACTCGCGTAAGGAGGTCCAAGTAGTTCTCCTTCTCCTTGTGTCGAATGATCAGTGCTTTTGGCCTAGCCGCCAACTTCTTCTGAGTCTGCTTCGTGTTCGGGTTTTCCCGTAGCGTCTTAGGAGCCGAGTCCCCTTTCTCCCTTCGTCGCTTCCACTTCTGCCAGCCCTGGTCTTCACTGGCTTCATCCTTGTTGCACCTGCCTTGATTGGTCTCGCCCGTGGTTCGCTCGCCTCTAGCACGATCCTTCATGCTAGGTTCATTCCTTTTTGTCCCCTCCTCCTGGCGCGGTGACGTGAGCCGCTCGGGTGGACTTGGGGTCTTATCTTTCTTGGACCTTTTGAGCGAATCGGAATACGTTCCAGGTGATTCCCGATTTCTCTTCTTATTTCCTTCAGTGTCTTTACGGTTCTGGTCTTGTGACCCTCCTTGCGACCCTGCATCCTTCATCGTCCGTTTCCTGATCTCAGCATTTTTCAATGCTGGTTTGTCGGATTTCACTTTCTTCGGCGGCACTTGTTCTGGCAGACGTTCATGCAACGACCTAAGTCGCCTAGTAGAAGCCTGAACGCTCCTAGCCATCTGGCGAATATTCTCATTTATTGTTCGCCTATTTTTGACCATCAACTGGGACAAAAGATCTGCGGTGAGCTTCTCGTGGCGATCCCATTCTTGTTTACGTCTCGATTCTTCATTTGAGACGGTGAGATCGATCTCGTGCTACGTCTGCACCTGCACCACACTCGTGGGATATGGGATCAAGGTATACTCATGCGGTACGGTGAACTTTGTCACCCCTTGAGGCTGAGCCTCTTCCCCACTTGTACCATCTGAGGCCACGTGGTCCACCTTTACATAATATGATGATTGGCTCCTCCCATATTCCATGAAGCCGGCATCAGAACTGATGGTGGGATTCTCCTTGTTAAGGCTACCCGCATGGGAACTTTCAATTTTTTCATCACTCATCATTTTTGTACTAGCTGTTATCGGGAGCCTGACCCGGGGGTATTTTAGGGAGCCCACCCTGCACACCGCTTTTAGAGTTGCGTTTCTCGGAAGGTGTTGGTTCGCGCTGACGTATTTTATTTAGTCGGTACCCTATATTCTGAACGGCAGTTCAGAATATCGAGCATTCCCCCATCCACCACCTGGGGACGCGCCACGTTGCAGGACCTTCCAACCTACGAAAACTCTCGGAGGGTAAAGGCGTTCCTCGCCGAAAGGATCCGTGGTGTGTGTGTGTGTGTGTGTGTGTGTGTGTAAATGATCATCGGGTGTTCACTTTTTTGTTTACTAATTAAATTAATTAAATGAAGAAACGACTAGAACACATCCAGAATATTTGAAATTCTGTCAGGTATGTGGTATTGAATTGGAGTACCCTCTGTAAAATTTCAGCTATTGATGGCGACGAAACATTTAAATTTAGGGGAGGGTGGGGCAAAATGGAACTGTGGGGGAAAATAGAACAGCGGGGCAAAATGGAACGCGGGGCAAAATGGAACGATGGGGCAAAATGGAACGCGGGGCAAAATGGAATGGTACAAAAAATTCTTATCACAAGAAATTTCTCCTCAAGAGATGAAATATTTGGCACAAGAAATTAATTTTGTGATATTATGACGATTTTTCTCTCAGTGAGTGACACCGGAACAAATGATTTGAGATAAAATGTGACATTTCCCTCTCCTTTAGTAGGCTAAATAGTTGAATGAAAACTGAAATTTCATGAGCAGTTGTCTAAATATTTTTAAAACAGTGACTGATTTCGATACAAGGGAAAAATAATGAAAATTCATTGGAATTCGAAATTTTTGAAGAGCAGAAGAATGAGAATTCCTCAACTCATTTGAATTTTCTATCAAAACATTAGTAAAATTTAGTAAACTAAAGCATATAATGTATTCTTAAATTTTCAACAATTGAAAATTCAAAAATTCATTTACCGTAACTTTCCAGGTTTCTATTAATTTTCAAGAAAAGGGGAGAGTAGGGCAAAAT
Organism: Diachasma alloeum; assembly: GCF_001412515.2. Taxonomy (NCBI): domain Eukaryota; kingdom Metazoa; phylum Arthropoda; class Insecta; order Hymenoptera; family Braconidae; genus Diachasma; species Diachasma alloeum. The sequence continues at coordinate 76,105 of NW_021680835.1, read as the reverse complement.
GGAATGGTAGTGAATTTTGGTTTTCAAAAACTATAGGACCTTTTTTTAATATTCAATTTATTCATAGAACAATAATAATATTCCAAATAATAATAATAATAAATAATATTCCATAAATAATATTCCAATAATAATATTCCATTCCTTATTTGTTTATCTATAATCGTCTATTACTCTATAATTGAATTTACAGACATATCAGATTTTTCTTCAGTTTTTTAACCTTGAATTAATTTTTTTACAATGAAGATAGCAAAATTTTTATAATGACCTTTTTTATAGCCCTTGAAATTCTCTACAAAAAGATCTTTATCAAAATTCTCCTCTCTCCCTTAGATTAAAAGATAGCGATAACTACAGAGTAGACTGATGTAACTGAATTAACCCTGAATCATCATTTTTGAGCTCACATAAGGTGAAAAATAAAAGTTGTCTGAATTTCGCTCTATATTCGTTTTTTGTACCGTTCCATTACGCCCCACCATCCCCTATCAATTTATATTTATAAAAAAAAGTTTTCTTAATCCGAAAAATGTTTGATTAAGGCCCGGCTGTACTCCCTTCCGAACGTTATCTAGATTGTTTTTTGTTTGATTTTTTCATCTACAAAGCCGTGCAATTTCAATTTGATTTTCTGTCACTCAGAGATCCCCAAAAATTATGATTGTATATTTAAAAAAAAACTGGAAAAAATTTGGAACATTTTCAAAGAGCCTTTGATAAATATTGAGAAATGAGTGAATTGAGGGAAAAATTAGGGATGCGTAATTACCACGGCAAATGGTGGTCAGTCCCAATACTCCGCACATACATAATTAATCCCAAAAGGGTTCTTTGAAAAATTTTTGAATATTTTTATGAATTTTTAAGGCCCACAGCACAGATTATAGGGGAGATTCGAAGGGCTGGGCAAGCCGTGATGAGTATCCCATCGACGTTGAGGGAAACCTTCCGGTTTTAAATGCCGACTGACCCCGGAATGATGCCCTCAATATGAAAATCAATTCTTCCTCCCCTAATTGAGATGGAGAAAAGGGACGAACGCCAATCGATTGAGAATTGAATTCTCCATGAAATGACATCGGTTCCATTTCTAAACCTCAATTAGAAGAGGAGAAATACATTTTCGAAGCACGGAGTGACTGCGGACATGTTCTCCCCATTAAAAAATTAATTTCTCTCCCCCTAATTGAGATGAAGGAATTAAACCAACGCCTATCGATCAAGAATTAAATTTCCACTAAATGACACCGTTTTCGTTCCTTAATCTCAATAAGGGGAAAAGTAATGAATTTTCAAAAGCGCGGAGTAACCCTGAACGGTTCTCCGGCGTCGAGTGAGCTCGGAGGGGCTCCCTCGAATGGAAAATTCATTTCTCCCCCCCCCCCTAATTTAGATGAAGGCATGAAACCAACGCCTATCGATCGACAATTATATTTTCAATAAATCACACCGGTTTCATCCCTCAATCTCAATTAGGAGGAATGAATTTTCAAAGCGCGGAGTAACTCCGGACAAGTTCTTCTCATTCAAAAATTCATTTCTCCCCTCCCTAATTGAGATGAAAGAATGAAACCAACACCTATCGATCAAGAATTAAATTCTCAATAAGTATCACCTGTTTCAATCTTTAATTTCAATAAGGAGAAAAGTTATGAATTTTCAAAAGCGCGGAGGAACCCCGAACGGTTCTCCGGCGTCGAGTAAGTCCGCAGGGGCTCCCCCGATTGGAAAATTCATTTCTTCCTCCCTAATTTAGATGAAGGCTTAAAACCAGCACCTATCGATCGAGAATTGTATTTTCAATAAATGATACCGGTTTCATCCCTTAATCTCAATTAGGAGCGGAGGAAAGAATTTTCATAGCGCGGAGTAACTCCGGACAAGTTCTTCTCATTCAAAAATTCATTTCTCCCCTCCCTAATTGAGATGAAGGAATGAAACCAATACCTATCGATCAAGAATTAAATTCTCAATAAGTAATACCGGTTTCAATCTTTAATCTCAATAAGGAGAAAAGTTATGAATTTTCAAAAGCGAGGAGGAACCCCGAAAGGTTCTCCGGCGTCGAGTGAGTCCGCAGGGGCTCCCCCGATTGGAACATTCATTCCCCCCCCTCCCCCTAATTTAGATGACGGCTTGAAACCAACACCTATCGATCGAGAATTATATTTTCAATAAACAAAAAAGTGACCACCCGATGACCATTTACACACACACACACACACACACACACACACCCCTGGTCCCTGGGGCACCGGGTCCAACCCCAGGTGTATTCTGTGGCCTAGTTTCAGTAACCGGGGCTCTACTGAGGTGGTCCATTATTTTCCTAGGTTCTCGTGGGAACAAGATGGATCTCAATAAAAACAAAAAAAATGAAGACGTGAAGCAGGACCACTTGGTCCAGGAATTGGAGCTAAGTGACGCAGCTACCATGAAGGAGAACATGTGGAACAGGCATGAACAGCTTATTGCTGACCTAGTGAGCTATATGAAGGAGAAGAGGAGCATCAACGCTCAAGCCCGAGAGTTGGTGAACTCTATCAGCACCTCAGCTAAACGGCTGAGGCGACTGGGCGGACAGGCAGGGCAGACCGGACCAATGCTGGTCACACCAGCATCTTTGCTTTTAGGTCGANACCAATGCTGGTTACACCAGCATCTTTGCTTTTAGGTCGAACGCGGACGCTCTCTGAAGGCACCGCGACCTCGATGGACTCGGAGTTTGAGGATGAGAGCTTAGCTCTCTCTGACAACAGCAAGGCTTCCAGGATGAAGAGGAAGTCCCGAGAATCACCACCGACGGACACCAAGGACCGCAAGAAGAAGAAGAAAGATGAGGTGAAGGTCGCTCATGCCCAGAGCAAAAAGGAGGATCTACCTGCAAAGTCTTTGAACTGGGAGCAGGTCAAGACCAAAAAGAAGAGGCAGCTGCAGCCGCCAGAAAAGCCTCAGAAGAAGGAGGTGAAAAAGAAGAAACAGAGGGTACTGGTAACAAGGCCAAATGCGCTGATCGTACGCATGAAGGACAAGCAGCAGTACTCGGAGGTACTCAAACGAGTGAAGCAGCAGATACCTTCCGAACAGGCTCGTGACTGCGTTGACAAAATCCGCAGAACGACCACAGGAGATATGCTGATCATCCTCTCAAAGGATAAGGAGAACGAATCTGATAGCCTCCACAAGGCGATAGCCGAGCTCCTTGGAGACGAGGCTGATGTCCTCAGTAAAGGACCACAGGAGGAACTTGAGATTAAGGATCTCGACGAGCTGACGACGAAGGAAGAGGTGCTTGAAGCCCTGAGACTCACAGCCGGGGTAGATTGTCAAATTTCCCCGGATGCCATCAGGTCTTTGCGCAAGGCCTACGGAGGTACCCAGACTGCTTCAGTGACACTGGCCGCAGCCGTCGTGAAGAAAGTCCTAGGCGATCGAGGCAAGATCCGTATAGGATGGGTGAACTGCCGGATCAGACGGGTGGAGAGAGTGATCAAGTGCTTCAAGTGCTGGCACTATGGGCATCTCGCCATCAAATGTAGGAGTCAAGTGGACAGAGCAAAGCTCTGTACAAAATGTGGGGAAGATGGACACAAAGCTGCTGGCTGTGAAAAAGCAGCCCTTTGTGCCTTATGCACTGAGAGAGATCCATCGAAGGACTGTGCCCATATTGCTGGTAGCAGCAGATGCCCTGTCTTCAGGGAGGCACATCAGAAGGTGAATAAGAAACAGTAATGCGGATACTACAGCTAAACCTCAACCACTGCGAGGCCGCACACGATCTGCTCATGCAGACGGTGCGGGAGCTGAAGTTCGATCTGGTGATCGTCTCGGAGCCATACAGACATTTGAGCAATCAGCCCTGGGAGACGGATAAGAGTCGCAAGGCCGTAATCTGGTCTTGTGGGAAGTTTCCGTTTCAAAGCATTGCGACTACTGATGAAGCTGGCTTTGTGGTAGCTAAGCTGGATGGAATTTATTTCTACAGCTGTTATGCTCCACCAAGCCTCACCCTTGACGAATTCACGGACTTCCTGCATAGACTAACTGAGGACGCGAAGCAGCACTTCCCTATTGCAATCGCGGGGGACTTCAACGCCTGGGCAGTCGACTGGGGTAGCAACGAGACAAAAGCAAGGGGGCAAGCACTACTGGAGGCCATGTCTTCGCTGGACATTGTCCTGTTGAACAACGGTGATGGACCCACGTTCGAAAGAGGAGACAGGAGCTCAATAGTAGACCTCACCTTCGTCAGTAGTAATCTCGCAAGGGAAAACTACTCCTGGAAGGTGATGGATATCTACACCGCTAGTGATCATCGAGCAATCTTTTGGGAGGTGTCCGCTGGTCGAAAAAACAGACCAATGCCTAGGAAGACAAACGAAATCGGCTGGAAGGTGAGCACCTTCGATCCTAGCACATTCTCAGTGGCACTGGATGATTACCCCATACGGGGCAGCAGTGCTACGGAGAAAGCCGAGGATCTCATGAGAAGAGTTAGCGAGGCTTGTGATGCCTCAATGCCTCGAAAACGCAGTGGAGGCCGTCTGCCACCAGTGCACTGGTGGAATGATCATATTGGAGCTCTTCGAGAGGAGTGCGTTAAGGCTAGAAGGTCGGCTCAGCGTGGTCGGAAAAAGCTGAACTCCGAAGAACTGGAGAAGAAATGGAAGGATGCTCGCCGAAAGCTCAACAAAGCTATCAAGGAGAGCAAAAAGAAAAGTTGGACTGGACTCCTTGACGAAGTCGAGAGTGACCCGTGGGGAAGACCGTACAAGGCGGTTATGACGCGGCTGAAAAGCAGGCCTATGCCATCGCCGACCTGTCCCGAGCTCTTGAAGGAGATTGTAGCGGTGCTTTTCCCGCGACAACCGGAATTTCAGCGTGCCAATACACGAGGAAAGACTTTGATGGTCCCATCGATCACCGAGGAAGAGCTGATGGAGGCGTGCGACAGATTCGGGAATGCCAAGGCCCCGGGTCTTGACGGGATCCCAAACATCGCACTGAAAGCCGCTATCCATGCGTTGCCAGGCCTCTTCTTGGACGTTTTCAACGAGTGTCTCAGCGAGGGCATCTTCCCTGCAAAGTGGAAACAGCAGAGGCTAGTGTTGCTCCCGAAAGGGAAAAAACCACCGGACGAACCTTCATCCTACCGTCCTCTCTGCATGCTCGATACAGCTGGTAAGATCCTTGAACGCATCGTCCACAGAAGAATAGAAGCAGCTGTCGAACCAATGCTGTCCAACGACCAGTTCGGCTTCCGGAGAGGCCGTTCAACCCTTGAAGCGATCAATCTAGTTGTCGATACAGCTAGGGAGGCGATTTCAGGGGAGAGATGGCTTGGAGGCACAAAGAAGTACTGCCTGGTGGCAACACTGGACATCAGGAACGCCTTCAACTCAGCCCGATGGGACTGCATCATGGCGGCCCTTGAGAGATTTGGTGTACCTGAATATCTGCGGAGGATGGTGGACGACTACTTCACCGAGAGGGTCCTCAAGTACGACACGGAGAGTGGCCCCAAAGAGTACAGAGTCACTGGAGGGGTACCTCAGGGCTCGGTGCTGGGTCCTCTTTTGTGGAACATCATGTACGACGGACTGCTGAAGCTGACACTGCCACGCGGTGTGCGGCTCGTGGCTTTTGCAGATGATGTGGCCGTAGTGATTGTAGGAAAATACCTGGAAGACATGAAGCTCACCTTCGAAAGGACTTTCGAGGTGACTCGCCGTTGGATGGACTCCGCCGGCCTGAGCCTGGCCGAGCATAAAACGGAGGCCGTGTTGATCACAAGCAGAAAGGTGTTGGAGACAATCACGCTGCAAGTCGGGGATTATGAGCTCACATCCCAGCCGTATATTCGGTACTTGGGAGTGATGATTGATGCCCGACTCAGTTTTAAGCAGCAAGTGGAACACATCACAACTAAGGCGTCAGGGGTTCGAGCAGCTTTGTCTCGCCTCATGCCCAACATTGGAGGTCCCAAGCAGAGGAGACGAGCATTACTGTCATCGGTGATTACGTCAGTACTCACCTACGGCATTGCTGTATGGGCGCAGGCCCTTCAATTACAGCAGAATCAGCGCAAAGTGGGGCCTGTCTACCGACTTAGTGCCCTTAGAGTCGCCAGCGCATTTCGCACCGTGTCCAACGATGCCGTGTGTGTTATAGCCGGAATGATGCCAATTGAAGTGCTAGCCGAGGAACGAAGATCCCTATTCCAGCAAAAAGGAGAGACGTCATTAAGTCCAACCGAGATTCAGGCTGAGGCCAGACGAAAGAGCATAGAACGATGGCAGTTACGATGGAGTACCTCACTGAAAGGTAGATGGACATATCGTCTTATCCCGCAGGTGAGTGCTTGGGTGAATCGTGAGTACGGAGAGACCAACTACTATTTGACACAGTTGCTTTCAGGACATGGGTGCTTCCGGGCCTACCTTCATAAATTCAAACATGAAGATTGCCCGGATTGCCCGACCTGCTTAGGTACCATGGAAGACGCAGAGCATGTATTTTTCATGTGTCCACGTTTCAGAACGAGCCGCTTGGAGTGGGAGAATGAACTTGGAGCATCGATCCTGCCCGAGAACTTGGCGGAAGCCATGCTGTCATCGAAAACAGCCTGGGACGCAACGAGTGACTTTGCGACGAAAGTCATAAAGGAGCTCCGCGAGGAAGAGCGTCGTCGAAAGAACGCTGTATAGGAGGAAAAGCTACCGGAACCTTCTTCCCACGCCCAACACCTAAGTGAGGAAGGAGGACGTACGGTTAGTGATGTTAGTAGAGGAAGAGCAAGAGCTGATGTCCCCCCTCCGCGAAGTAATGCCTGACGGCCGTTCCGTGGGGAATATGGGGTAAGAGGAATTGAGGAAAGAGGGCTTTACTCAGTAAAAATCTGAGATCCGTTTTTTAACATCCTTTTAACGGAATCTTTTGAAGATTACCTTAAACCTCAAAAAAAAAAAAACACACACACATACACACGCACACGGGGTGGTCAAACTTCGTATTTTTTCGTTTCAAACCATTCTACATCATTTACAAACAAAATTAGTAAAAAAAAATTGAACGATTGCATGGCTTCAATTCGGAAACAAAAACAACTTCTCTTCTCTCGCACATGCTGTATCTATCCTCCAAAGTTGACCCAAGCGCACAAACCTGGGAGCAGTACAACTAGGTGCGCGCGCACAGGCGTATATATATNGGTGGTCAAACTTCGTATTTTTTCGTTTCAAACCATTCTACATCATTTACAAACAAAATTAGTAAAAAAAAATTGAACGATTGCATGGCTTCAATTCGGAAACAAAAACAACTTCTCTTCTCTCGCACATGCTGTATCTATCCTCCAAAGTTGACCCAAGCGCACAAACCTGGGAGCAGTACAACACACAATACACCTAGTTGTACTAGGTGCGCGCCTAGTATAACTAATGTATATAAAATTCTAAGAGAATTAGAATTGAGAGGGAAAAAATTTTCGTCGTAACCAGCCGGGAATCGAACCCGAGTCTAAGCTACCGGGAACCACAGAAATTCACTCTCAAATTCACCTCATATACCGCAAAAACAAAAAAAAACCCTGGGCGCCATTTCTGAAAAAAAAAACAAAGAAATGTGAGGGGTGTAGGAAAAAAAATACACATACCAACCCTCCAAAATAACTTGCCTCCGGTACTCTAACAGAATCGCACCAGCAACTTCCAACAACTCAGCACGGTGACCATACCAAAAGGCCCACACCAGACCAAACTCCTGGGGCCACACCCCCCTTAACTCCCCTAGCAGCTTTTCCACCTCTCGTCTCCTATCTCCCAGGAAGACAGCATTCTGAAAAAAAGCGGTAGGGACAACTAAATACGAACTAAATAATATACACAAACAACAACAAAAATATCCATCTACAGAAACACCCATATCGCCACATCCCGCACCCTTCAAGAGGTGCGCGAGGAGGGAGGCCACCTCCACCTCCCCTCGGCCGCGTCTCCAAAATTAGGGCCCGTAGGATCCTATCGGATTGCGCCATGACCACCCTGGTGGAAAAAACTCCTTAAATCCTATTGGAAGAAAAAAGGGTAATTGGAAATAATGACGTTATTGCTGTTGGCCCATTATTTCCGATTCTGTTGAAAATAAGGTTTGAATTACATTTGTACTGCCTGGTGGTGCCACCAACTTATTATATCCAGTGTTGCCAGCTGGCGACCTCTGGTCGTCACCGAATCAACTGATTAAAATCACCAGAAAGACACTAGATTTTTTTTTCAATAAAAAATATTTATTAATCAATATTTTTGGTTTATAATGTTTTTGGTTTAAAAATGTATTCTTTAAAAAGAATAACTATATGTTCTTGGGCTGAACAAGTCATTAATGTTAACCACATTAAACTCTGAATAAAAACAATACGTCTTCCGGCGCATCTTTTGAAGTACACCTCTCCAAGACTAGACTGAGAATTGTTGAAACTCGCTAAGAACGTCGAACAGATGGTCATCATCACTCTCTGGTGAATTTTCATCCTTCTTATATGTAGAATTTGTACCGATGATCCTCAACACTTCCTTTGGTACCTCAAAAGTGTGACAACACTTCCCTTCTCTCCTCAGCCCATAACGAATAGAAAGGATTGCATTCACCGTCTCAGGCTTTAGATGATTACGTAACTTTGTCTTTACCAAATTCATTTGACTGAATACCCTCTCCATCTCAGCATTAGAAATTGGTAAACTCAACAACCTCAGAGCCAATCCCGCTACATCACCAAAAGGGTTCTCCCCACAAGCATCAGAGTATTGAGAAAACTCCACCCAGAATTCTTCTGATGATTTACCTGCATTCATGCATTCCTGAGTTGTCAAATTATACCACTGGGTTTCGATATTTGATATTACTCTACCATCGACTTCGAATTCTTCAGCAAGTGGTGTGATGGGTAATTTATGCAGACGAGCCTTGAGTGCTTCAGATGGATGTAGTAATTTCATTTTCTCTAGTACCGTGAGATTCGAAGGTAATCTGTTTTGAAGTTCTTTGCAAAGCTTAACAGTGAAATCAATGCATCGTCTTCTAATGACTGCCTTTGTTTCATCATCACAACCAGCTTCCTTCAAGGCTTTCTCAAATGCATATCCCAGATACGGATTAGGGTCGAGGTTCTTGGAGATATCATCAACAAAAATGTTTATTTTTCTCGTTGGTAAGAGGATCCTCGATGAGATAGATTTCAGTAATTGTTTGAGATCCTCCAGGAGCTTAGCAGGGTCAGCTGATTGAGCCTCGAAGGCTTTATTAACTAACTGCACTTCAGTTACGACATTATATACATATGTCAGATAAACTTCATTGACGGGATCTCCATGCATTTTATACAACTCTTCAGCAGTGTAGCAGGCCTCTGATCTCCTCGCCATCCCGAAATGGGTCTTGAGCTTGAGCCATTGATTTAAAATACGTTCCAGGGCTTTGTGAATTGCGAGCCAACGAGTTTCACTCAATGGAAGGATTTTGAGAGGAATTGCTCCATCGTTAATCAATTTATACGTCTCTGAATAAGCTTCCTGTCGAGAGGTGGAGTTACTAAACCAATTATAGATTTCCCGAATTGTGTACTCCAAATGCTTTGGTAATGTGTGTTTGGTAGCTGCTGACATAGCCAACTGAAGAGAATGGCAGCCACATCTAAACAACACTAGCGATGGTAACTGATACTTCTGCTGAAGTTTTTGGTGGACTCCATTATTTATGCCTACCATAACTGATGCGTTGCCTGTCCCAATCCCCTGTAACTTCTTCATGTCAAGTTTGAATTTCACAGCCACCTCGTCAATAGCTTTGACAATGGCATCAGCAGTTCCAGCTTCTAATTGAATTAGTTGTAAAAAGGTAGATACGATTCTCCCCTGTCTCTCACTATAATACCTGAAAATGAATTTTCATCATTTCTCTGAATAATTTCCTCACTCCTAATTCCAAATTTATTGTAATATAATCATTAACTAACCTTATAGCGACACCAAGAAATTTGTATCCTGAAATGTCAGTCGATTCATCTAGAATCAAACTGAAGCTACTCGTTCCAATATCCTTCCTCAAGTCTTCTTCAAAGTGTGGTCCCAATACATTTTTGATGATTTGAGTGCACTTTGTACGTTGTAGTTGAATCTTGGGGCTCTTATCGCCAATCAATTTCTCAGAACAGAGTTTGCTCAAATGGCCAACAGAATGCATAGTGCTGTGACAAGCTACGAAAAGGGCCAGGGATGCTTCCGCTATTTTTTTTTATTCACTGAGTCCAGCGAAGAAATTGTTGTTTCCAGCTTCCTTTGTTTGATAACATTGAATGACTCTCTGCATCGAACATGGTTGTCCGTTTCTGCATGTTTTTTTAAGTCAGCTAGACGAGCATTGAGTATACTGCCACACCAACTGCATAGCACCCTCGTGTTATCTTTTGGCACTGGTTTTACCCACTTGAGACTTGGATCTTTAAGCCACTCCTGTCGAAACTTTTGTGTATATTGAACACTCGGCATGATGTTGAGTCTCACAAGGTGATAAAAATGATCAAATTATTCGTGATTTACGATAGAAAAACGAGTGATGGGGTTTCCCACATTGGGATATTTCAGAAGAATTGTGTTTATACTCTCTCACACAGCTACAGCCCTACCACCATTGTTTTTCTCAGAAACGAAAATCTTAGGGCGAATTCGAATGAGACGTCTAGAGATATTCTCGAGGCATTTTCTTATTGGTATTTTTGTTATAGTTTCACAAAGTCAGCCAATGAGACGTTCTAGAATTTTCGTTATGTATGAACGAGTCTTTAAATAAAAAACATGTTCGACCCATCCACTTATCAATCTACTTGATCACAATCGTCCGTGTTTTTCCACATTGAATCATCAAAAATTCGAATGTATTCTCAAGCCGTTGTAAATTCCAATAATTCTTCAGTAAATCAATTTGACTTATGGGCCTTGCGACGTTAGGCGATCACAAAATGTGACCCTGTCACATTGTTCACCCCTCACAAGGCATAACTCTTGAGAGCTATGTTCCTTGCAACGTGTGCCCTTCAGAAACACCATCCCCGCTGCGTTTCGCACGTGTGAGAGGTAATTATTGTAACGTTTGACCCTTGCGGGCATAACCCTGCGGGATATGACCCATGCGAATCGTAAGAGAGGGTGATGTGGAATTAAGGGTGAAAAGAAGTTGTGAGACGCAGATCACAAATGATTGGAACCAAGAAAATTAATTAAACTCGTTTCCCAAAAATAACACAAAAATTTTGAGTCATGTTTCATTTTTTCATAATTTTTCCCACGAAATATCGAAATCACCAGATTTGTCACCGGTCGACAAGTGAAATTTCTTGTCGACCACCGGGGTTGTCAAATCACCAGATTTAGTGACAAAATCACTAAAATGGCAACACTGATTATATCTGAACTAGTTTCATAGCAACGGCCGTTTGGTCCGCGTCGCGACATGTTGCGTCAGTCCTTAGAGAAATCCCGTTGGAAACACATGTATCATTCATTAAATAAAGTTTATGCAATATAATAAAGCTCCTCTCTATTTAATTCATATTCCAACATGGTAGCAATTATTGTGGTTGTAAAGTGAACGGACAGTATAGGAGAAAACAGTGGTTTAAGTGATAAAAATCCGAGAAATTGAAACAGACAGCACGTGGTAAAAATAAAAAAAATGTTCACTGGAGGAAATATGGCGTAAGTCAAGACGGACGATATCTTGATCCCAATTTTTGATGGCTCAGAGTATGAAAATTGAAAAATTCGACTATTCAAATTCCTGGAAATGAAAGAGTGCCTCGCTGTGGTTCAAAGAGAGAGAAAGGAACAGAAGATGATGAATCAGTCTGGAGAAGAAATGAATTAAAAGCTACAAAGTATATCTACAGTGCCCTATCAAGTAAGCAGTTTGAACATATCAAGACAATTAATACACCATTCGGAATTATAACAAAATTGAATGCCGAATTTTTGAAGACGTCAACAGCCCTATAAATTGTGAAACGTAATGAACTGGAGAAAATCAAACTAGCGAAGTATTCAGACCCGAAAAAATATTTTGATGAATTTGAAAAAGCAGTGAATGAAGTCGAAGAGGCTGGGGCACAAATGCCAGACGATGAAATATTAAATTACATGATAAAACCTCTCCCAGAATCATACGCTTACATGGGAGACCTGATTGATGTGTTACCTAGACCAGAGAGAACAGTGGCATTCCTGAAAAGCAAAATTAAGCTGAAATTTGCACAACAAAGTGAATCAAGAGACAAAGACAAAGAGAACGAGAATGTAACAAAAGCGAGTGCCTTCAATACAGAGACAAGACGAACATGTTATTCGTGTGGCAAGCCTGGCCACTTACAAAGAGATTGCAGACAGAGAAATGATCGAGGTAGAGGGGAACAGCGTCAAGGGCAGTACGGAAGCTGGCAACAAAGAGGAGGATACAACAATCGGGGCAACGAGCAACACAGAGGGAGAAGCAGTTATAGAGGTGGTGAATACGTTAGAGGAAGAAGCAACTTCAAAGGTCGCAGCAGAGGGTTTTATCACACTAATGTAAACACAGCGTCGAGCGAAGAACAAAATCAAGACAATTCTCAAAACTTTGGTCATGTATTTCTAACGCAGGTAAATAAAACTGAAATCGAGGAAGTAAAAGAGAAAAATAACGATGAAATAAGCTGGATTTTAGACAGTGGTTGTACAGACCATATCATAAATGATGACAAATTTTTTGATAAAAGTGTAACTCTTAAAAAAGCAGTTGATGGTAAACTACGAGATGGTAGAGTCATGAAAGCGACGAAAATTGGAACAGTAACAGTATTTTTTATGGTAAATGGTAAAGAAAATTTAGTAACTTTGAAAAATGTTTTTTTTGTTAAAGATATGAGATCAAACTTGTTGAGCTATGCAAAAGTCATAGTAAATAATTCAATTGTCTCATATGATGATGTATCTGAAATTTATAATTCACAAGATGAGCTAATAGCCATTGCAACGAAAGTAAACAATATTTATCGTATGACAAGTTACACTAAGAAACATGATCAAATGAGAGAAGTAAATAATTTAACATTTGGTAATAGTGAAGGAGAAATGACATTAAAAGAAAAATGGCATTGTACACTTGGACACGTGAACTTTGATTATTTGAAAACCTTGAGTGAGAAAGAGTTATTAATTAGATTACCTAAAGAACTAGAATCAGAAATTATGAAATATGCAACGTGTATTGAGTCCAAAATGCATAATTTAACATTTGCAAATAATAGAAGACACGCTACTGACTTACTTGAGATCGTTCACACTGATATTAATGGGCCACAGGCCCATCCTATGACTGGAAATTGTGGGGAGAAATATTTTTTAACATTTATCGATGATTACAGTAAATTGGCTAGAGTCTATTGCATAAAATCGAAAGATCAAGTATATGAGTGTTTTGTGGGTTACGTAAATAAAGTTGAAAATATTACTGGAAAAAGAGTGAAAATTTTAAGATGTGACAATGGTACAGAATACATAAACAGACGAATTGACGAATTCGCTAGACTAAAGGGAATTAGAATCATGCCTTACCCACCGTATGTTCATGAATGAAAGTTGCAGAGAGGTTTAACAGGACGATAATGGACACAGCTAGATGTTTATTAAAAGACGCTCAAGTAAATAATATGTATTGGCCAGAAGTAATTAAAACAGCGACTTATTTGAGAAACAGAACTCTTGCTAACACGATTGAGACTAAAATTCATTATGAAATATTTTTTAATGAAAAACCAAATGTGAGCAATCTACGTTTATATGGAAGTCGAGTTTATGTTAGGACACCAGAAAAATTGAGACAATCAAAGTGGGATGACAAAGCAAAACTGGGTATTTTGTTGGGGTATTCAGCAGTTGGTTATCGTGTGTTGATAAATAACAGAATCATTGAAGCTAGACATGTCGATATAGTAGAAACAGAAATTAAATATATTGGATTTAATAGGAGTAGAGAAGAATTGAGTGCGTCTAATTAAAGTTTAAATGATTCTAGTAATGATGCCAGTAAAAATGAATCAAGTTATGAATCTGGTGAATCGATTGGTGAACAAGATATAGAAAATAACAAGACTATTGAGGTTCCACTAAGACGTTCCACAAGAGACAAAAAACCAAATTCGAAATATGAAGATGACTATGTAACTTATTGCGTTTATGTAAATTGTTGTGATGTAAATGTACCAAGTACATACGATGAGGCGATTGAAAGTGTGGATTGCAAAAAATGGCAAAAGGCGATGGATAAAGAGTTAAATTGTATTGAAAAGAATGGAACGTTGACTTTAACTGATAAACCAAATGACAAGAAAATTATCGATGTTGAATGAATATTCAAAAAGAAATCTGAAGATATTTACAAAGCTAGATTAGTTGTGAGAGGTTATCAACAAAAGGAACAAATTGAAAATACTTATTCACCAGTAGCAAAGATGGAAACATTAAAAATTTCACTGTCATATTGTTGTCAAAATGAGTCGAATATTGAGCAAATGGACGTAGAGACCGCTTTTTTAAATGGAGAGATAAAATCTGAAGTATATGTAACACAACCCCCTGGTTATGATGATGAGACAGGTAGAGTTTATAAATTGTGCAAATCGCTGTATGGTCTGAAGGAGAGCCCTAGACAATGGTATGAATGCTTTCATAATTTCATGTTAAAGTTAAAGTTCAGGAGGAGCATTCATGATTATTGTTTGTATACTAGAAATGATGGCAAAGATGTGATTTATATTCTAATATTTGTTGAAGATTTGTTGATATGTGGTGTGACGTATTTCTTACCTCTGCGGAAGATAATAGATACGCAGCCCTCAGCGACCCAAACGACAAACCAAAAGTTGGGCGCCAGAACGTCTGAAACGTTCACCAAAATCGAAGACGAAATCAAATGAGCGATAAAACAAACAACGAAGAGAGAGCGATCGCCGACAGCTCAGATCAACCGCGGAGGCGGCTGGGTTCCAAAAAACCCGCTCTCAATAAAAATTACCCTGAAATGACTGGGTTCCTTATTACTAATAAATGATAAGAAGATTCAGACTTTCGGGGAGAAATATTATTTAATCAATTTCTAGAAACAAAATGTGAGTCAGTTATCTAATTAATTAAACCCCGTTATTTTCGAATTATTTCTCTTTCCGTTATGCTCTAAATCACAATCAGAAAATCACAAAATTCATACACCGATCTAATGACTCGATATAAAATCAATTCCCTCAACGTCATCCGTCAATTACTAAAATGCTAGTCAAAAATAATGTAAAGAAAGTCAATAAATGGGAAAATCTATCAAGAAGTAAAAAAAAATAAAGTAACTAACCGGGTTACTGCAAGGTCTAATGTCACGACAAAGGAATCGATAAGAAGAACAACGAAAACTGTTGGGAGAAAAATAATTCAAAATTGTAGTCTGATTCTCAAACGACGCGATTCGGATTACCACGAAAAATACTAATAATAATGACCAAAGCCGGTGAATCTGCCTAATGCAAGGTCACGGCTACACGATACAAAAATACGGAAATCAAGCATCGACAAAGACGCTGTAATTCCAAATCACGTCGATAATTCCTACACTGTTCGGTAATGCCAAAATCCTAAATTGAATAAATAAAGTAATATACGAACAGCGATAATGCGAAAATTCCCAGAAGCTGAAACATTGCCCCGAGAATTCCACTTTGGATATCCGAATTTTTCCAAAGTGAATGCGAAACGAGAGTTGCTACTTACAACCAATATTTGAAACACTGAGTTTCAATCGGAAGATTCCGACATAAATATTTCCAGAAAACACGTAAATTGATAAAATAAGCGGTTCACTGAATTTTACCCGAAACCGTTAGAATGCTCCGCTGAGCGAGAAGCTAGATCTCGTCAAAATCCGAAAGCCAAAACTCTAATGGCGTCATTCGCCATGGACGAAAACCGTTTGTCCAAAAGGAAGCTAATTTAACGAGATCCCGCTCTCTATTACAATCAATGAATTAACGATTAATTAGATCCACCGCTCACCAGAACTGATGAAGTCTCAGCAACAAATTCTCCGGAAAAAATTAGGACTCCCAATAATCGTCAACGAAAGATGTCGGAGACAACGAGAATTCGGGCGTCGGAACACGGTAATAATTTTTATAATTCACGAAAAACTTGCGAACTGTCAGTCTCGCCATCCAAACGAGAAGTAATCTCCTCGGCACGCTCGATGGCACATTTCCTCGATTGCCGAAAATCCAGCCCTCTCATTGGCTGTTACTTTCACCGAAGAGACTTTTGATTGGAGAGTGATGACGGCGTCAACTCTCTCTCCACCGTAATCCACACCGGACAACCACGTGATTTCTAATTTTCCCTCCAAATCCACAGGGATAAAACCAAGCGATAAAAATGTAGTTCCAAGTACTCACAAATCGCATAATGATAAATAATCCTAATATTACTTTCGCCTAGATTCATTCGGTGCTCGAGCTCTCCAATTCTGGCTCCAGTTGCTGGCGCCGCGACACGGCCAACCTGCGTAGTCCTCAACCGGCGGGGATATTCAAACTCCAGATCCACCCCAGACTCTGCAGAACCGTTGCTCCGAGACCCAATTTCAGCATCTAAATTCTTGCATTTCATCCCAGTCCTCGTTTAGGCGCATCCAGATTCCCCGATGTGCTCCGATGAACGGTGGAGTGGAATGATTCAATACAAACCAAAAAGATACTCAATAAATAGTTGAACAAAATCTAGATTTTGACTCTCGCTTCGCTTTCGCAGTGACTTCTCGTCTGGATGTTTAAATGAAACCGCAGAACCGTCGAAAGACAAAAATAACACGTTACAACTTGCCCTCTCCCAGACCGGAAGCGGTGGAATGTTTTCGAAACTTGACAAACCCAATCATCCGAATTCGAGACGAGACTCATCTCCCGCTCAGCAGAGTCACAAATAAAATCATTCCAATAATATCGATATTTCAATCAAAACCCAATCAAAAATCAGTGTCACTAACTACCAAAAAAACAGACATACAAACACAATTTATGTTATGACCATATATTTTAGAAGGGTTCGCCAAAGAACATACAAAATTAACCAATCATAAGCTAGCGACGATATCCAATCGCCGCATAAGCGAAGTACCAAAATATACTCAAAAAGAAAAAGAGAAGATAAAAAACTCATATGACGTCAATCCAGCGTCACGGAACGAAACGACGACAAACAGACCGCCGCGATACACAGGCGACGATACCAGCTCGCCGTGACAACACGACGACACGTTAATCTCGCGCCCCTCGATACCACGGTGGTGGCGTCAGCCCATACTTTCTTGGGTAGCAGAATGGACACTCCAAGTGAGTAATCCCTGGCATCCCACAACGACCACACAGGGTACCACACCTGAACCCCGACTTACGTTCACAATCAGCCAAGATGTGGCCAGGATTCATGCAATTGTAGCACCCAGAAACCTGCGCTGGAGCTCCCCAAGCCAAGGTATCACGCGTCAGCCTATCAACCCAGTGTATGGCGTTTCGAGTGGCTTCCTCGCGTGAAATCCTGGGATACGGTTGAACCCTGAAGCTCCCCGCACTCCCCGACGCAAATGTCGAGACCGAAGTGACCGAAAGCGTGACGGCGGACGACACCGCAGCCTCTTGTCTCTCAACCGATGCAGCAACTGGCCAAGGATCGGTATTAACCTCAACATCCCTGGTAATCACAATTGGCGTTTTGCATCTATCGCACTGATACCACGGTGCAGCAATTGGGGACCACGAGATCGGAGCGAGAATGTTAACCAACAGATCGTCACTGTCAACATCAGCGGCAGGCGGCCCGATCGCACGATTAGCCTCCCAACCGTCCTCGAAAATGACGTGAACCAACTCCGATTCCATCTCAGCAACTAATACCGGGCGACGACTGCGATCCAATGTCGCCAGCACACGAACGATGGCACGAATACGAAGCCACTGGTCGTTATCCAATTGACGAATCATCTTACTAGAACAAAACCGAAACACGCAATCCGTCAGTCGCAAACCCGAGCATCACGAAAATAAAACAAATCAATATTTTACAAGGACCGAAATCCGAAATAACCAAAATAAATTCAAATCCGAGGTTCGATATCCAAAATCATTCATCTTCCTCGTCCGACACATGAACATCGGCATCCGAATTGTCACGTGCCGCTAAGAGATCCTTTACGTGATGACGACCCACCACGACACCCTGATCATTCGAGACTTCGTAAACTAAAGGTGACACAACGCGCGACACACGATAAACCTCGGTCGAATACTTTCGAAAGAGTTTCGCCGCTTGGCCCTTCGCCGCGTTCGATAACTGACGAATCTTGCGTCTGACCCTATCACCAACAATGAATTGAACATCTCGATGATGTGTGTTATATTATTTCGCTTAATGTTCAAACGCCTTATTCAAATTCTCGACAATCAAATCGTATAATTCCGCCATACGATTCATTCTCTTCGCCCATCGCTTAGTATCCGGCACGACAACCGGTTCGTCTCCTTCCGCTAGTTTACGAAAGAACAACGACGGCCTAGGCTGTCTCCCGAAATTCAAGACAGCCGGCGACAAATGTAATGAACTGTGACACGCGGTATTATACGCGAACCGAAACTCCGGCAAATGCTCATCCCACTCCCGGTGATCCTGACCAACGAAACAAATTATCATGCTCTTCAACACGCGATTGACCCTCTCGACGGGATTAGCCTGAGCATGATACGGTGGAGTTAACATATGCCGAATGCCCAACGACACGGAAAGTTCCTGCATCCGTTTATTCGCGAATTCAGTCCCATTATCCGTCCACAAAATTTCTGGAGTACCATATCGATGTACCACCAGGTCTTCGAAAGCTTTCAAAATCGTTGGTCCATCAGCTTTTCTGATAGCCTGAATTTCAATCATCTTCGTAAAAATGTCTTGACAAACTAACAGATACTTCAAACCACCTTTGGATGGCGGGAATGGACCCAT
>NW_021680835.1:37526-55618 GCF_001412515.2 Diachasma alloeum | reverse complement strand
ACTCCTTGATTAGCGGTCGACAATGCGGAATCACTGCTCACTGTCTCCCGCTGGGGTTTTCCGAAACCTGAACCTTTGGATGACAAACAGGACACTGAGGAGTCTTCACCCCTGCCTTCCCGCATCCGAAACAAAAGATTCCCTTGGAAGGATTCGTACACCCTGCACGAAAATGTCCAATTCCACCACAGTTGTGACAAAGCTGTGGACGATCAGCTGAAGCTGCAGACCTCCCTGCTGAAACCAAATTTACAGGAGCAACTGGAGCGGAAACAAGAGTACCACCGACAGCAGCAGCAGCAGCAGAAGGCTTCGAATTCCTCTTCCTCCTACCCCCACTACCCTTAGGTGTAAAGCTTTTACTTGAGGCCCCCTTATTCGAAGAAACACCGGAGTGACCCTTAGTGGAAAGATCAACGGCACAGACCTGAACACCACCTGACTTCTTCTCGTTTTTCCTATACTTCTCTGGAGCATAGGCACAGGCTGGATAAATCGTATCGCCTGCTGCTGGTGGTGCCACCAACGTCGGTAAATCTCTACGTTGATCGAAGTCCTGTACCAACTCCTCTAGTTCTTCGAAAGTAGTAAACTGACGACGAGAAACCAAGGTGTGATATTCTCTCCTCAGANCAAAGTAGTAAACTGACGGCGAGAAACCAAGGTGTGATATTCTCTCCTCAGATTACCATAAGCGATATCAAGTCTAGCCTCTACTGGGAAATGAGTGTCTAACGAATGAGCCCACATTAGACGAATGTTATCAAGATAATCCGACCCACTCTCCAAAGCACCCTGAGTTCGAACGACGATATCGTAAACTGCGCGCCATCTCCTAACCTCAGCGTTGGAAAAACGTTTCAAAAACCTCCGAATGAAATCATCATAGTTAGTGAAAGTATAACGTCGTACCTCCCACCAATTTAGAGCAATATCCTTTAACAATACCGGCATTACACGGAACATGGTGTCGTCACTCATATTGCAAGCGTTCTTACACACATTAACCTGCCTCAAGAATTCCTCGATATTCTCCCCTTTATAACCAGAAAACGAAATTTTCCACGAATGCACACGATCGAAAGCGTTAAGATTTGCACGTCCACTTTCCTCAAGACCTCGCGATTGAGTATTAAGCTGCCTAGTAGGAGTCTGACTCTCGGTTGGAACATGAACGAACGTCCAAACCCCATCAACAAAAACTCTACGATAGATTGCCTGATCCGACAACCCAGGATCATGATTACCTGACCCTCGTGGTGCCTGATTATTTCCAAGAGTGAAATTTGGTACACCGAAACCGAACTGAAAATCACTAGCATTCGGTCCACCATCATGAGGAGAACTAGTGGCTCCAGGACCAGTAGAGAAAACTGGTTGTGGAGGCACTGAAAACGAAACACGAGAACGCTGACCGCCTGATCCAGTCGTAACCCCTGAAACCGACGCAGGAGCCGTGGATGCAGTCACCGTGGAACTTGGAGCAGAAACCCCAGAATTAGGCAATCCCTCGCTACTAGTCACCGGTACGGAATCATCTGCTTCAGTCCACATGGTATTAGGAAACTGTGCCCTTCGAGACGCGCGAGATAAACGACCGCGTAAAACTCCGATATCCCCAACTACGCTAGCACTGTATGCACGCAAAACATCTCTCAATTGCTCGACTGTTAACGAAGCGATCCATTGATCAAGCGAAAACCCTGGGGGAACTCCAGGAATAGTCTTAGGCGCCGTCCCATTTGATGTCGAACTGTTAAACAGAGTTGGCTCAACCATGGTCGAATCGTCGCACGCGAATAATCAAACGAAAACAAATCAAATCCAAAAATAAACAAATCGATATCGCTTAAATCGCCAATCAATCCCAAAAATCAATGGCAAAAACCACAAAAAAAACAATGGTCAAAACACAAATTACAAAACAAATAGACACAAGACAAAGTCCGCAATAATAAATTTAGTAACTCCGTTTCCTTAAACTAAACCAGTCATAACAGGATATTTGCAAAAAAAAAAAAAAAAGAAAAAAACGAACCAAAAATTCGATAATAATAAAAAACGATAATTCCGGAAAATACCTCGAAAAATGATCGCGAATACCCGATAAATTTCGACAAATTAAATCCCGATACAATTCCGAAAAGGCCTAACGAACCTAATTGCTTCAATACTAATATCTCAAAATCGAATTATCCCGACCGAAAATGCAATTCAATTGCCGATATGTCAGGCGCCGGTAACGCCACAAAAAAAAAACAAACCCGAATATCAGAGGTCAAAAGAGTTTTTAAATTCTCGAACCTCGATAAAAATGACAAACGACAATAAAAATTGAAATTTACCGAATCCGAGAGAATTCGACACGTTTTGAATAATAATAAAAAAATTCCGCAATCACCCCGTATGGCCCCACGTCGGGCGCCAAAAAGCTGTGACGTATTTCTTACCTCTGCGGAAGATAATAGATACGCAGCCCTCAGCGACCCAAACGACAAACCAAAGGTTGGGCGCCAGAACGTCTGAAACGTTCACCAAAATCGAAGACGAAATCAAATGAGCGATAAAACAAACAACGAAGAGAGAGCGATCGCCGACAGCTCAGATCAACCGCGGAGGCGGCTAGGTTCCACAAAATCCGCTCTCAATAAAAATTACCCTGAAATGACTGGGTTCCTTATTACTAATAAATGATAAGAAGATTCAAACTTTCGGGGAGAAATATTATTTAATCAATTTCTAGAAACAAAATGTGAATCAGTTATCTAATTAATTAAACCCCGTTATTTTCGAATTATTTCTCTTTCCGTTATGCTCTAAATCACAATCAGAAAATCACAAAATTCATACACCGATCTAATGACTCGATATAAAATCAATTCCCTCAACGTCATCCGTCAGTTACTAAAATGCTAGTCAAAAATAATGTAAAGAAAGTCAATAAATGGGAAAATCTATCAAGAAGTCAAAAAAAATAAAGTAACTAACCGGGTTACTGCAAGGTCTAATGTCACGACAAAGGAATCGATAAGAAGAACAACGAAAACTGTTGCGAGAAAAATAATTCAAAATTGTAGTCTGATTCTCAAACGACGCGATTCGGATTACCACGACAAATACTAATAACAATGACCAAAGCCGGTGAATCTGCCTAATGCAAGGTCACGGCTACACGATACAAAAATACAGAAATCAAGCATCGACAAAAACGCTGTAATTCCAAATCACGTCGATGATTCCTACACTGTTCGGTAATGCCAAAATTCTAAATTAAATAAATAAAGTAATATACGAACAGCGATAATGCGAAAATTCCCTGAAGCTGAAACATTGCCCCGAGAATTCCACTTTGGATATCCGAATTTTTCCAAAGTGAATGCGAAACGAGAGTTGCTACTTACAACCAATATTTGAAACACTGAGTTTCAATCGGAAGATTCCGACATAAATATTTCCAGAAAACACGTAAATTGATCAAATAAGAGGTTCACTGAATTTTACCCGAAACCGTTAGAATGCTCCGCTGAGCGAGAAGCTAGATCTCGTCAAAATCCGAAAGCCAAAACTCTAATGGCGTCATTCGCCATGGACGAAAACCGTTTGTCCAAAAGGAGGCTAATTTAACGAGATCCCGCTCTCTATTACAATCAATGAATTAACGATTAATTAGATCCACCAGCTCACCAGAACTGATGAAGTCTCAGCAACAAATTCTCCGGGAAAAATTAGGACTCCCAATAATCGTCAACGAAAGATGTCGGAGACAACGACAATTCGGGCGTCGGAACACGGTAATAATTTTTATAATTCACGAAAAACTTGCGAACTGTCAGTCTCGCCATCCAAACGAGAAGTAATCTCCTCGGCACGCTCGATGGCACATTTCCTCGATTGCCGAAAATCTAGCCCTCTCATTGGCTGTTACTTTCACCGAAGAGACTTTTGATTGGAGAGTGATGACGACGTCAACTCTCTCTCCACCGTAATCCACACCGGACAACCACGTGATTTCTAATTTTCCCTCCAAATCCACAGGGATAAAACCAAGCGATAAAAATGTAGTTCCAACTACTCACAAATCGCATAATGATAAATAACCCTTAATTTATGTTTCGGGTCCTTCAACAATGGACCGAAAATATTATTTTCGCCTAGATTCATTCGGTGCTCGAGCTCTCCAATTCTGGCTCCAGTAGCTGGCGCCGCGACACGGCCAACCTGCGTAGTCCTCAACCGGCGGGGATATTCAAACTCCAGATCCACCCCAGACTCTGCAGAACCGTAGCTCCGAGACTCAATTTCAGCATCTAAATTCTTGCATTTCATCCCAGTCCTCGTTTAGGCTCATCCAGATTCCCCGATGTGCTCCGATGAACGGTGGAGTGGAATGATTCAATAAAAACCAAAAGGATACTCAATAAATAGTTGAACAACATCTAGATTTTGACTCTCGCTTCGCTTTCGCAGTGACTTCTCGTCTGGATGTTTAAATGAAACCGCAGAACGGTCGAAAGACAAAAATAACACGTTACAGTGGAAAAGAGATTGAGAAAGTACAAAAAGTTAAAAATGAGTTATCTAAACGATTTAATATGAAAGATATGGAACCAGTGAGTAATTACACAGGTATTGATATTAAGCATGATCTCAGAAACAATGTGATGAGCTTAAGCCAAGAAGCGTACATTAATTCATTAGCTATAAAGTATAATCTTGAAAACGCCAAGCTGTACAATACACCAATGGAAACTAATTTGAGACTAGAGCCAGCAGTTGAATTAAATGAACAAGTAAAATATCGAAATTTAATTGGAGAATTGCTTTACATCAGTACTGGAACAAGAGCCGATATCGCGTTCAGTGTAACTATTTGAGTAGCTTCCAAAGTAATTATGATGAGACACTTTTTAAGTATGCTATGAGAATTTTGGAATATCTTTATCAAACGAGAAACTTGAAATTAATTTATGCAAAATCAAATACAAGTGACAAATTGGATTGCTTGGTGGATTCAGACTGGGCAGGTGATATTATTGATTGAAAATCGACTGCAGGTTATTTGATGAGACTGTTTGGTAATACTATTTATTGGAAGTCACGTAAACAAAAGTCTGTAACGGAGTCCTCAACGAAAGCAGAGTATGTCGCGTTATCAGAGGCATTGACTGAATTAAAATTCAGTAAGGGATTGTTGAGTGAAGTATTTGAAATGAAATTTGATGAACCGAGTAAAATGTTTGCGGACAATTCTGGAGCTGTATCGATTGCTAAAAATGGAAATTTTTCTAAAAAATCTAAGTATATTGAAGTACAGTACCACTACATTCATGACAATTACGAAAGTGGAAATATAAACATTGTAAAAATCGATACAGAGGAAAATATTGCAGATATATTAACAAAGTCTTTGAGTAAGGGAAAATTTGTGAAATTAAGAAAACTATTGAAACTGAAAGATTGGAACTAAGAAAATTATGATAATGCGTACAAATGTAAAGAGGCGTGTTGAAAATAAGGTTTCAATTATATTTGTACTGCCTGGTGGTGCCACCAACTTATTATATCTGAACTAGTTTCATAGCAACGGCCGTTTTGTCCGCGTCGCGACATGTTGCGTCGGTCGTTAGAGAAATCCCGTTGGAGACACATGTATCATTCATTAAATAAAGTTTATGCAATATAATAAAGCTCCTCTCTATTTAATTCATATTCCAACAGATTCAGGTTAGTAACGCAATGCTGACACGTATGGAAAAATCCAATAGGATAACCTAGCGAATTCTCTAGAAAATTCTATTGGGATTCTGGAGAAAATTGTATTAGTTTTTTGCGCTGTTTCTATTGTATATTTCTTATAGAAAAGTCAATAGATTTTGAATTTTTTTCTCCAGAATCCCAATAGAATTTTCTAGCTAATTCGCTAGGTTTTCCAATTAGATTTTTCCATACGTATCAGTATTGCGCTACTAACCTGAATCGGAAATAATGGGTCAACGGCAATAACGTCATTATTTCTAATTACCCTTTTTTCTTCCAGTAGGAATTAAGGAGTTTTTTCCACCAGGGCATGCTCTCGCCCGACCACTGCAGGGCCTCAAGGCCGCCCTCACGCGGAAATAAGTCCATTATAGAATAAAAAGAGAAATAATTAGTAAATAAATTAATAAAAGGGGCCCCGGCACCCCAAAACTTTATAACTAGACACGTTCCTGGAAATTTCCGCTGGATCCGCTCCGACGGAAATGCTAGGCATGGGCACTAGTCACGGCACTACCGACTTCCAACGCGGAGGAACTGCGCACGCATCCCACACATGCGCACCAAATGCTCTCGAGCACATGGCACAGAAACAAATAGAATTAATAATGAAATAATCACCAAACTGACACACAAATCACATCTCACCAAACACGTAAAAACCGCCCCCGCGCACAAAATAACTACCAAAATGACACCCCCTCCCACGGAACTACCCCCTTTAGCGAACAGAATATTCCAAAAAAGAAAACACAACAAAACTGATCACCACAAATACTAACTTAACAAACAAAAACACTTTTCCACCTTTAAAAACCTAAAAATAAACTGAATTAGAACAATAAAAATCTACTCACCTCGAGGCCTGTCACCAGCAGAATAACAAATTGCAATTTTAGTAATTTTGAGTGTGGCACCCAAAACAGCAAAAAGCAAACGCTTGGAAATAACTGAAATAAAGGAGAAATTTCATCAAAGGAAATAAAAGAAAAATCTAATAATTAAATAACGATTTTTGTAAATATTTTGTAAATACACACACGTGCGAAACGGCTCAAATTTCGAATCAAATTGATTAAAATAAACCGATGATCCTCCGCGCATGCGCAGTACGAATTACCGACTCTGAAGAGAACAACCCGTAAGGTGCTGCCCTCCACAAACGGCCGGCCGTCTACGGAACTAACCATTTTAGAAAAACCCCGAAAATAATCCTAAACATTCCAACTTCCAGAAAGGTTTCATGTAAACCCTTCTTGAAGCGGGGGGAGTTATGTCCAAATTATTTTCAGGCAAAAACTATCCTCCAAAACCACCCCAAAGGTTCCCTCGCGAAGCAGTATACATGGAATAACATGTATGCTTCCATGGATGCTTACATGTATGTTGATTTGAGGTAAAAAAGGTTTAAAATGACTGAAATACGATCCCAAAAATAGTTCAAAAAATAAAGATGAGTGATTTGTTGCAATTCAACCTCTTAAGTTTGTTAAATGCCGTAAATTAGAAAAAATTATTGCTAGTGTGAGAAGGCACGATGGGGGAATGCCGTAGGATGGCGGCAATGTCGACTTCTTGACTGGGTCGGTCAAGTCGGCAGCCTTTGACGGGAGAATGTTGCGGCATAAATGTTATTCAAAATAAATTTGAAATGTAATAATTAGGACCCGGAACTTTGTGTGATTACGATTGTCAATAACAATTAAATGATTGTTGATAACAATGGTAATAACATGAAGTTCTGGGCCCTGGTAATAATATAAATACTAATATTTCGGATTTTCACTATGACCATTATCTATGACCCTCATTCTGACTGGTTCTTTTGACCCTCATTCGGACTAGTATTTTCGCCCCTAATTATGAACCTCATTAAGAACCTCATTTCTGACCCTCAGTCGCATAAGTATTGTTGATCCTCTTTATGAACTTCATTTTTTACCCTAATTAGGAACCTTATTTTTGACCCTCATTCTGACTAGTATTTTTGACCCTCATTATCAACCTCATTTCTGACCCTAATTTTTAACACTCATTCGCATCATAATTTTTTACCCTCATTATGAACCTCACTTCTGACCCTCATTATGAACCTTATTTTTGAACCTCATTCTGACTAGTATTTTTGACCCTCATTATGAACCTCATTTCTGACCCTTATTTTTGACCCTCATCTTGACCCTTATATTTGCCCCTCATTATGAAACTTATTTTTGACCCTCACACTGATCTACGCATTTACCTCATTTCTGACCCTTATTCTGACCCTTACTTTCGACCCTCATTCTGAGTAGTATTTTTGACTCTCATTATGTACTTCATTTTTTACCCTCATTATGAACCTCATTAGGAACCTCATTTCTGACCCTTATTTTTCACCCTCATTCGCATCAGTATTTTTGACCCTCATTATGAACTTCATTTTTGACCCTCATTATGAACCTTATTTTTTAACTTCATTGTGACTAGTATTTTTGATCCTCATTATGAACCTCATTTCTGACCCTTTTTTTTGACCCTCATTGTGACCCTTATTTTTTACCCTTAATCGGACCATTATTTGTGACCCTCATTCTAATCATTATTTTTTACCCTCATCCTGACCCTCATTTTTTACCTTCAGTATGAACCTTCTTTTTGACCCTCATTATGAACCTCATTTCTGACGCTCATCCTCGTGGGAAAAGTGTTTGTTTTCTGGCAAGAAAAAACCGGACTCGCAAAAGAATATATCATTACGCTTAAAAATTAGTGACTGAAAAGGGACTTGTCCAAGGACGTGGTTCACAAACAAATTTGACACTGGTATTACTACAGTTTTATGTTGAAAAATCATTTCATCACATTATAAACTGATAGTTCAATGCATGATTAACCTGGGGACATTTCGTACAGAAACAATGGAAGAACTAAAATACAAAATTGGTAATTCTCAATGTATTATCAAACGTATATTACCTATTATATTGTAAACGATACCAACAAGACCTGAATAAATTCTACGCATGTTTTAAATAAAATTACATAGTTATCACAGACACTCCTGTCTTTCATTTAATTAGTTTATTCGAGTGAGATATACCCCCTCGGCTTTTTATCACCTCTGATATTCACCCTCTAGGGTTTTTACATATTGTTCTCCATCCACAAAGTAAGTTTATGGAAGAAACAACAAAACACTGCTGGACAGCCAGACCTTTCTCCTATTTTTGTAGGTGTTAATCAATATCCCATCGATTCGGGATTGGAGAAATATATATCATTCCTGACAATTCCACTAGAACTCCAGGAGTACTCACATTCCCCACCAAGCCAACCTTAACGATATTTAAAAATGCAGGTGGTTCTAGAGCTGCTTGAAAAGGTCCACGCACTCACTGACAAATTCAAATCCATCCCAAATCAGCCACATGCATTGGTGAGTTATCCTGAAGTTATTGAAATTGTATGGAAAGAATTAGTACACTCTTAAAAAAAATGGAATCTCACGTTCAGTTGACTAGTAATTTCGAAGACAGTGACACTGAATATGATGTATGACCAGAAAAATCATCAAATTTCATATTTCATTGAAAACGCAATGAAATTCCAAAATTATGAGCAGCATAAAAACGAGAATTACTCAATTTATTTCAGTTTTAAATGAAAATATGGGTAATCCGTAGCGAATAATACTCAATTTTCCAATAATTGGACATTCAAGAATATATTTACTGAGTTTTTTCTATAGTCTATCAATGTTCAGGTCATAATTTGACTCAAATATACAGTTGTCATTGAATTTTCACTAACTTCTGAATTTTTAACTACGAAATTCCTTGACATGTCAGTGGAACTGAAATGTGATTAAAGTTTTCGGAAAGTGAACCGCAAATTTCAGTGAAAAATTTCGAATAAAGTAGATAAATCAGGAGAATTACCTACTTCCCCCACCAAGCCAACTTTGAAGGGGTACAATGGTGAAATTTGAAAGTATTCGGTGGTGAAAATAGGTATCGATCGACTCTTGATATATCATGCTGTACCTAAAAAATTAAGGAATATTTCAGACGTAATCCATTTAACCTCGTAAGTCATGCAAAATCGTCGTTTTTCGTGTTTTTGACTTTTGTGGTGCTCCTTGCACCACAATTTTCATCCGATTTAAACGTGTTTTTCCGCAAATGTTCGTTACATTCCATCGAATCCAAGTTAGTTACCGTTTTCGATCATCTCATTTTCAGTTAGATCCTAGGAAAATCCATTGTTAATGTGATGCCCAACCACTCGAAAAAAAGATTTTAAGACGGTATGAAAAAACTAAAATAAGCCGGGGTAGAAGCCTATTCAGCAGAAGCCAAGTGGCGGTGGCTTTATGCATTATTCGTCATTTTTTTGCTTTTTCTCTCTACCAATTCCATAGGTAATAAGCTTCCGAATACAAACAATTCCGATTTTCAAAATGTTAAATCGTAATTCCTATTTAACTTTATCATTTTATCTAATGGACATCATCTTAAACATGTTTCGTTATTGGTAAAACTGAGTTTTTTGGGGTGAAATGGATTGGGTCCGAAATTTTTCTAAGTTTTTTCCGCAGCTCA
The DNA here is from genome assembly GCF_001412515.2 of Diachasma alloeum. Taxonomy (NCBI): domain Eukaryota; kingdom Metazoa; phylum Arthropoda; class Insecta; order Hymenoptera; family Braconidae; genus Diachasma; species Diachasma alloeum. The sequence goes on along the minus strand of NW_021680835.1, from coordinate 45,278 downwards.
TCGTATTTCAAGAGTCGATTGATATCTATGTTTACCATTTCACCATGGTATCCCCTTAACAATATTTCACAATGCAGGAGATTCGAGAACAAAATGAAAGGGTGAATTCCCCCTCAGCTCCGGCCTCACCGTCCGTTCCACTCGAAAATGGAGATACATCGGTGAGTTATTCTTGAGTTTTTGGCATATTATCTGAAACTGATTCATAGATGGATCAGGAGAGTTATCATGTTCTCCACCGAACTGATCTTAAGAAACATGTTACAATGCAGATGCACTCAGAACCGGTTGGAACGGCCGCCAAGGAGAAGCAAAGACGACCTGGAAGAAGTCCCGGCTCTCAGTTAGCTCGGCCACGAGCTTCCGTTCCACCTTCCGTACCATCTCCCGTACTACACCAAAACAAATGTGCCATGGTGAGTAATATTTATCTTGATAATCGGATGATGGAAGCTTATAAGAAATATCCGGAATGTATATTCGATGATGCATTCAATACTAGCTGAAAAATGATAAATGTGTCGATTGCACGTGACGGATCAACTCTCCGATTTTATTCCAGACCGAACTATTCGAGTTATGTATACCTTTATTTTATTTCTATTTTTTTCCTTCGTTAATAATTTACGTTACTGCTTATTTTGTACAACATAATGTACAGTTCATAAACTTCAATCAATCAAGCTTATCGATGCATCTTTTCAATATCTTTTGCAGTACAGCAACTTCTGTCATCACTGTTCCTTATCATTTTAGGTGAAGACCCTAGAAGTTCCTCATGACTTCTAACTCTGCTACTTCTACCACTGCTTATGGACCCGCCTGTTCCTTTTCTGCTTTTAATTAATTTCTTAACTTCTTCGGTTACTTGAGAATAATGCATTCGGATTTTTTGCGCGCAGATTCGAATAATGCACACATTCGCGCGCAAAAAACCGCCTTTTTCTCACGAGTATCATAAAATATCGTACGATACACATGAGAAAAAGGAGTTGTTGATGAGTGTGATTACGGTCCTCGCCTTCGGCTCGGCCTGTAACTTTCACACTCGTCAGCAACTCCTTTTTTCCACTTGTATCGTAATATACTATTAACGCCTGTTGACATAAATAACTTGTGTTTTTCCTCACTTACCTGCAACCGTAGTAATTTTTCAAGTTACCTTTTTCACTTTAATGGCTATAAGTGGACGCCTTAATTAAAGGTACCTCTTGACTACTTGTTAATTAATGAGAAGAAGAAAGAACCATACCAAATATGGTCGTATTCGGATAATAACCACATTACTATTTTTCTGCACCCGTATAGAAAAATCATTTTATGTCATTGGGCCCGAGAAAACCGCGATTCATTGGGCCCAACGACATAAAATACTGTATGCCACACGGCGATAAAAGCATTATCGCCTTCGGCTCGGGTTATAATCACATTCGCCAGACAATACTTTTATCGCCTGGTGGCATAATATACTATTTTGTGATACCTGCCTCAAAAGTGCGCTTTTTCGAAACGGTTTAGTATGCGTAAAGCGGTTGTTTTCCGCACGGTGTGCGTCAAGTACAAGAGCGTGCGTAAAGTAAATTCTCGTGCGTAAAGCTTCGCTTCGCGCCCACAAAACAGCCTTTTCCTCACCAGTATGATAAAATATCGTACGATACACGTGAAAAAAAGTACTTCCTGACGAGTGTGATTGCAGACCTCGCCTTTGGCCCGGCCTGTAACTCTCACACTCGTCAATCACTACTTTTTTCCACTTGTATCGTAATATACTATTCTTCTTAACGTGCCCACACATTTGCTTTCATATTGGCAGTCAATCGCGAAGGCCTTCTCACCGGGCAAGGTCCCTATTTTGGAATTCTACAAAATTCTTGATAGTTGTTCGGTATTCAAAATAGATGACCCCCCATTTATCTGTAACAATTGAATAAAGAAGTTTAAAGAATTGTTCCTGGTATATCTATTTGAATTTAGTGAAATTCCAAATACATGGATGGACGCCCAGCTAGCGATACAGTAAACGTTTATGAACATATACATTGTTTAAACTGTCATAACATTGCTTTGTTTCTTCCGCTTGTATATTTTTAAGTACTCGAATATTGAATATTGAATATTATGCTGACAAGGGGTGCGGGCGACAATGCAAAGCAAAGGCACCTACAGGAAAAATTCTATACAAGGACTAAGAAAGCCTTTACCCTGCAAGCAGTTGTCAAAAATATGGCTTTGGCATTGCTCTCGCCACATGAAATGTTTCCTTTAGTTTTTCGTCGTCGATGGAAAGCAGTTAACGTGCTCCCAACTACATTTCTCGAGGATCTGAGAGGTATATTTCTTTGATACAAGTACATAAAATTACCTCCAAGGGCGTATTGAAATTTGAATTCACTGACAACATAATTCTAAAATGTAATCGCTCACCCGTGATCACAGCCCTGGTACACCGATTGGATGTAGTAATAATTGCCATTGTCAACACATGGGTAATTGTTTCCTATTTCTTAAGCTATCGTGCTTGTTTTCCGTAATAAATTAGCAAAATCCTAACGATTATAATGTTTCCATTCAGAAAGAAAAGTAAAGAAACATGAAAGTATGATTGCAAATAATTTTGTTGATTAGAGCAAGCAATTTAGTACATTGTGTTTCTAGTGCGTAAAGAATAATTTTTCGCACTCACGTGCAACACGTGCTATTTTTCATCACACTGTCCGTAGAACGGCGTTTGATGGACACGAAGTGTCCGTAAAACGAAGTTTACAGACTATATGAGGAAAAATTAGCTTCGTCACTCGACCAATAACAGTATATTTCAGCACGTGTGGGGCAACTTCGTCTTCAACGTGTGTGGGGTTTACAGCATGAGCCGAAGGCGAGTGATATAACCACACACGTTAAGGATGAAATTTCCCCACAAGTACTGAACAAAATTTTATGTCACGAAGCCTGAAACCGGCTGAATTAGACACGAGACGCGAAGCGTCGAGTGTGTAATCCAGCCGGTTTCAGGCATGAGTGGCATAAAAAATTTTCTGACTCGTGTGATTGCATTCCTCGGCTTCTTCTCGGTCTGCAACACTCACACTCGTCAAAAAAGTTTTTTCGGCCTTGTGATCAAAATAGCATTTTGTGATACCTGCCGAGTGCACTATCCGGAACGGTAGTAGGGGTAAAATGGTTGTTTTTGTACACGGTATGCGTAAGGTTCACTTTACGCAAGCTCTTGGACTTTACGCACAGCGTGCGGAAAACAACCGCTTTACGCACACTAAATCATTTCCAAAAGTGACATTCAACAATAATCATGCAAGTGACAACTGAAACTTTTTGAAAAATATTTTTAGGTGTTGTCAGATTACTAATACGATAGATTGATGACAGTTTCGGGGAACCGGTCCTTTGGATCATGGAAAAGGGAGACAATGAGAACGTGTAAAACAGACACAAAAGTGGAGAAGAATTAGCAACAACGCCACCGACAAAGGAGCAGAGGAAGGAATATTTCTCTTCGATGGCGGAGGCTAATCTGAAAACTTGGGTATCGGCGGGTCTTGCGGAGTATAGGAGGAAATTGTGAAGGGAATCTTAGAAAGATGATGTGTGATATTTTAAGGGGAGACCGCGGTGAAATTTGAAAGTGTCGGCTCGGCCTTAAGAGCCATTGGACGACTTTTGATATATAAAGGGATATATAAAAAAAGTGAGAAAAATTTCGGACCCGAACCGTTTTGCCCCGTATATCCACCAAAAACGTCGTTTTTCACGTTGAAACGAGATTTCCTCGTTACGGTACACTGTTTTATCAACGCGAAAAAACCATGAGTCAAGGAGGGTTATAGTGAGGACAAGAGTAAGGAGCGAGATCTAACGCCAGCTGAAGAAGCTGAGCGAGAGATGAGAGTAACATCGAACGGCGGTTCAAGTGAATCACGCGTGAGGTGAATAGACCAATCAAATAATGCCAAGAGGCGTGGTTTGGGTGAAACCATGCTCCTGAACATTATAGAGAGGCTGTCGATACGCTGTCGCCATACCTAGAAACTCGCCCAGCTGTGTTGGGGGAAAATGGGCCAACGTACTGGCGTTCCAACTGGGCGATTCTAGAGGCGCTATCGACTTAGACTAGAGACTAATGGCTAGGTGAGAGGACTAGCGCCCCCTCGATTGCCGTCGAGCTGATTGGTGGTAGTGGGGTAACGGATGACCCATCGCGGCTGAGATGTTTAGACTAGGGGGAGAAGGCCCTGGTAGATTTCGAGACAGTCGGTGACAGGCACTGGAGTGGAGCGGATGAAAATTGTCCGGTCCTCGACGACGGTCGTAAGTGGCATTAATCCGTTATGGATTATGGGGGTCCGTTGTGAGGACAAGATCCGAAACAGCGAGAGAATGGGACGCTTCGGCGTCCCAAACAGAATGATCGGATTACTTTGAGGACGTGGGATGTTTTAATTCCATGTTCTCAGGGATCCATCACTTCGGACGAAAAAAGTGGTGTTGGCGCGGATCCGTGGGGCGGGAGTTAGGTCGACTCCTGGAAGCCCGATCGCACGTGCCTCCACGACGAGTAATCTGGGTGTTGGCCCGCGATGATAGTGCTTTTACCGAGCATTGAGGTTCAGTTGGGGTGGGCACAGGTAGGTTAGAATAAGTCTCCGGATACCTGTGTCGCATATGCCTCTCAGTGTTCGGCGCTCCGAGGAGTGAGAAGAATTCGCAGGTAATGGTCGTCCTCTCCAGAGTTGAGCCACTCTGGAGAAGAAAGAAATGCGTCAGAGAAATGGAAACTTCCTCGGCAAAAGATACAGGGAGGAATGGCTCCTAGAAGATGCGCTTTATCGAGGTCTCTCGACTGAACACACGAAGACCGATCGAGTGAATTACTCCTAGTATGGTGGACCTCGCCCACTCTACCGTTTTACGCTGATGCGGGCTCGGCATTGTTAGTCCCGCCACGAGAAGTCCTCAGGGTAGACGAGTTATCCTCTAAGGCCGGTTTACCGTTGGATTCTCCGTGAAAATCGAGCTGGCGCACAACAATTGAGCGATAGAGTAGATGCCAAAATAGTTTGGGATATTTGCTGGTGAAGCACCGGCAAAAAACTCTTACAACGTTTTTAGCTTAGAAATGCCCCTTGTACCACAGTTTTCATCCAATTTCCACTTTTTTGCTTCCGAATGGAAGCTTTGCAATCCTTGAATTTTTCGATTTTCTAATTTTGCCTGGAAATGATGTAGAATGGTCTGAAATGTAAAAATACGAAGTTTGGCGACAATGTCTGTCTGTCCCCCCCCCCTCCGCTACTTTTTGGAAATTAGCTTTTAGAAAATACAACACTAAGAGGGCTAAAAAAATTCAAAAAAATTTGAAATTTTGTCAGATTATAGGTCGTAACTAGGACTAACTCTTAGCACAGGATCATCTCGATCGGTCCAGTAGTTCCTGAGAAAAAGCCATTTCTTTTTGAATCTTTTTTTGCAAATATCTCAAAAACTAATCGGCCGATTTCATTTTTTTTTTCAAAATGTTCGTCTCAACTCCCTCCAGCTGAATCAATCGAAACCTATATAGCCGTTCCTGCAAAGTTTTTGAGATATTTCCCCTTTTCTATTTTTTTCCAAAAATCGTTGTACGCTCTCTAGCCTTCGCAAAAATGGAGATATCAACTTGAAATTTGGACATGATCTCCATCTTATGACAAGGACGATTGGAATTGAAACTGGGCTGAATCGGCCTAGCGGTTCCGGAGATATTCTATTTTTTATGAAAATCGATTATGTGTAATATCTCGAAAACTAGTCGACCGATTTCACTTTTTTTTTTCAAAATATTCGCCTTGATGTCCCCTATCCAGATCAATCAGAACCTATATGGCCGTACCTGCAAAATTTTTGAGATATTTTCGGCTATTTTTTCGTAGATTCTCAATTTACACTTTTGTAAGATTTTAGGAAAAAAATCTGCTCACAGATTGTACATCCCTCGGGAAGCTTACTATATACGAATAAAATTGGTAGAAAAAAAGAAAAAAAAAAGAAGAAATTATGATGATTACAATAATGCGCTTGATACCAGTCGCATGCTACGGCGGCCTGCTTGTTTCACTATTTTGAAGGTGGCTGAGTTGATGTGGAATGTTTTATATTGTTTTTATATTGAAGGATATCATTACTTTCTATTTCAAATTTTCCCAATAATTCAAGATGATCACCAATAGCATAAGGGCTGGAAAATTGCTTGGAAATTTTTTTTATTCTGATTGGTAGCTTAATTTTATCCTCAGCTATGGCACCGAAACAGGAATTGTTTTTGGGATTTTTATTGTTGATCATGATTGCAAAATTTGTTTTAACATAACCAGTCACACCTAAAATCAATAAATTGCATGATTCTGTAAATAAATAGTAACAGATTATAGAATATAATTAAAGAATCAAGAAAAATTAAACTCACGACATTCCGTATCAATTATTTTGCCAGGATCAGACAATGAAATAGTTGGAATTGGATGTAATGGCGGAGTGAAATGCCCTAATATTTCAACCTCAGTATTCGAGTAAATATTTAGTTGAAGATTACGTCTACTGGTGTTATTATATTGAGGATTTGATTCTTTTGCCACAGCACCATTAATATGTACAACCTATAAATAATTTGTTGATTTCAACAACAATCAGATGTTTCTATTATAGCATAATAAAACTATCAAAACAATTTACCATATTTTTTTCGATTTTGGAATCGAGTTTTTCAGCGATTTTTCCCCACGCAACAATTTTTATAGTTTTTCCATCATTATTATTAACGATGAATGATAGAACATTTCCTGTACTTCGAGCAATTACTCCATCAGTATTTTGTACATATCCCACCAACTCACTATAGAAGGGTCGAAAAAACATTATTAAAACATTTTAACCGTCTCAAATGCCGTGAAAATAATTTCATTCAAACCTTCATACGAGCGCATGCAAATACATTAATGATGAATTCATAGATTATTTCAAAGATTTAAAAATCGAATCTTCCCGTCTCCACATTCGACAATAGGAATTCTCCAGGTTTATTTTTATTATTAAAAAAAAAAAANTTAACCCCTAGAAAAAAATAATAAATTGATTAACTAATTAAAATTAATTATTTAACAATTCGAATAGTTTGCTACGTTGACCATTCTAAGGGTGAGAAAACTCTATAATTGAAGGAAAACATCCCTAGGATCCCCAGAGTTTTCTCAACCCGCAAAAAAATAAATAAATTGATTAACTAATTAAAATTTAACAATTCGAATAGTCTGCTATATTGACCATTGCCATTCTGAGGGTGAGAAAACTCTATAATTCCTTAAATAATAAAGTTTTCTCCACTACATGCCCATTTCCCTCTCTTGTTAGTACAAAAAATTCTTGAACAACCCCTATTACACCAACACAAACCCCACAAAACCCACTCATCAATCATCCCCCATAGAAAAAAATCACATTTCCCCTCTAACTCCCCCCTCCCTCCCCCGTCCCTTAGAACCCAAGAACTTCATCAAAAAAAAAGATGAAAAGCCCTCAGCTAGTGGTAAAGATACCTTCTCTATAGGAAATTAGATTTTAGATGCTCTGTCTCCATTCACTTTTTCCTAACCCAGTCACTGCACAGAATTACCTCAATCAATTAAAGAAATTTCTTACACTAATAAATCCTTCACTTGAATGTTTTTGATGTCTTCTGATGGTGTGAATTCATATTCATCCTCT
>NW_021680835.1:10520-37438 GCF_001412515.2 Diachasma alloeum | reverse complement strand
TTATATATATAATATTATATATATATATACTTTCATATGAATAGCTTACCTATGCCGCAGAAAACACTGACAAAAAACGTTACATGCTTTTTTTAAAAGTGGATTTCTACTTTTCTGTTTTTTTTCAAAAAATCGTTGTACGCTCTCTAGCCTTCGCAAAAATGGAGATATCAACATGTTTTTAATAGGATTAGTACAGATGCATTCGGAAGCTTACTACCAATGGAATTGGTAGAAATGCAAGAAAGAAAAAGAGCTATAACACATAAAGTAACGGTCAGATGGCTTCTACCAAAATGGTTCGAACCCCTGCTTGTTTTTTGAAATGTTCGCTATACTCCAACGAACAAACCCAAGTATCCGTTTTGCTTTATATTTATCGGATCATGAGAAAACAATTTTTTTAGTTTCTAGTTTTTTTCTTCTTTCTAGCAAATGCTAAAATTAGTCATTTGTCGTTATTCCACGTTGTAATCATACGTAATCGAAATATTGTAACAAAAAAAAATGGGGGGGAAACAACGAATTTTAGCATTTGCTAAAAAGAGGGAAAAAAATAAAAACAAAACAAAACATTTTCTCATGATCTAATAAATATAAAGTAAAACGGATACTTGAGTTTGTTCGTTGGAGTATAACGAACATGAAAAAAAAAAGTTGTAATCGGATGAAAACTGTGGTCCAAGGAGCATTTTTAAGCTAAAAAAGTGAAAAATGACGTCTTTGGTGGATATACGGGGCAAAATGGTTCCGAAATTTTTCTTACTTGTTTATATATCCCTTCATATATCAAAAGTCATCCAATGGCTCTTAAGGCCGAGCCGAGACTTTCAAATTTCACCGCGGTCTCCCCTTAAGTGGCATTAAAGATTTCAATACTTGAAAAAGGTGCGATTTGTCCTAATGTAAATTAAATTTACAAAACTCGAGGGTGCAGCGGGATAGTTTTTCTTTTTCGCGGAGTGCGTAATGATAAAGACCATGTGTACAGCGAATTTCACATGCGAAAAGTAAAACTTTTCATAGGTCGGTAATGAGGGTCAAAATTCTGGATAGTAATAAGGCCTCGGATTGGGGTGAGAAATGAAGGTTAGGTAGAAGAGTCAAATTAAGGAGCAAAAAAAGTACTGGAGCGGGGGTCAGAAATAAGGGTAAGAATGAGGGTTAGACTAAGGTTCCGGAATAACGTTCAAAATGAGGGTCAGAGTTAAAGTTCAGAATAATGGTCCAAAGAAGGGTCAGAATGAGGCTCAGAAATCAAGTTCATAATGAGGGCCAAAAATAAGGGTCAGGAAGAGGGTCAAAAATAATCATCAGAATGAGGGTCAAAAATACTAGTTAGAATGAGGTTCAAAAATAAGGTTCATGATGGGGGTAAAAAATATTTGTCAGAATGAAGATCAAAAATGAGGGTCAGGGTGCGGGTCAAAAATAAGGGTCAGAAATGAAGTTCATAATTAGGGTTGTAGTGTCCAAAATTTTATACTAGAAATTTAAGGCTAGAATAAATTTTATGTAAGACAATCAAGAACCAAATCCACAATTGTAAATCAAATCGAGTGCGTTTCATCATTTGGACTCGATTAAAAATTCCAAAGACACTGGAATCGAGTGCAAAAGTGATGAAATGACACACTCAGCACGCCACAATTACTCAATTCTAAGATTCGCACGCGATGGAACGATTGAAAACCGATTAATTGAAACCCCAAGAACCGAATGAACTACTTCCCCATAAAATCAAAAGAGTGGGAAAAGTCATACGACATTTTCCACCAATTAAAAATGGACTTGTTGAAGGCCATGTGACAAGTGACCCCAAAATTCATATAAAAATGTCAGAAAAATCAAAATTAAACAGTCTTGAAGCAGCGACGGAGCAGTAACAATTCTGGTGGAAACAGTTCATTTAATCGGTCCGGTTTTTCAATCCTTCCTTCGATTACACGGGATAGTACTAAATTAATAGTAAGTTACGAACAATTGAAATTATCCGGGAATAAAATTTCTTTAACCGAGAGTGGTGACTTTCCTTGCAAATAAGGAATTCGTTTATTGTGACGCGTTGTGGACAGTCTCAACCAAACTCTTAAAATCTTCAAAATCAGCTGCCAAAAATCCATTAAAATAACAACGAGTAGAAGAAAGTGTTTCCGTGAAAGTATCCATAATAGCCTTTCGCGCCACTAATTGCTGTTGAGGAAATTACGGATTTACCCAGGAATCTACAAACACATCGAATAATTTATAAATGACAGACCGAATTGAGAGTAACAAAAATTTGTAAACCTAAATTTGAATCCTTCAGATCATTCCAGGAATAGCAATTTTAGCTACATAGATTTCTGTAAAATCACGCTTATGTTTTTGTGAACCGAGTAGTTATACAAAATATATTTAAATTCAAATTTGATTGCCATTACAATTCCAAATTTCTTGATTTGAAATTAGTCTCAACTCAAGCCTTATCCCTAAATCAAACCCTTTTTCTTTATATTTTAGAAAAAGGTAAGAGTATAAAACTTTGCGTCGTCCAATAGTTATAAAATCTAATAATTTTAGCTTTGATTTTAACATGCCCTTTCGACGCTAAAATCTTTCTCCGGACATAACAGGGTCAAAAATACTAGTCAGAATGAGGGTAAAAAAATCGGTCAGAATGAGGGTCATAGATAAGGGCCATAGTGAAAATCCAAAATATCAGTATTTATATTATTCCCAGGGCCCCGAACTTCATGTGATTACCATTGTTATCACCAATCATGCAATTGTTATTGACAATCGTAATCACACAAAGTTCCCTGCCCTAATTATTACATTTCAAATTTATTTTGAATAACATATATGCCACAACATTTTCCCACCAAAGGCTGCCGACTTGATCGACCCAGTCAAGAAGTCGACACTGCCGCCACCCCACGGCATTCTCCCATCATGCCTTCTCACACTATCAATAATTTTTTCTAATTTATGGCAATTAACCAACTGAAGGGGTTGAATTGCAACAAATATCTCATCTTTATTTTTAAAATTATTTTTGGGATCCTATTTCAGTCATTTTAAACCTTTTTTTACCTCAAATCAACATCGAGATACGCGGTAGCGTATCGGCCAAGAAAATTTTTGACCGACTGAGCAAAACATCAGGCTGAGAGCACCGCGTATCTATACAGTGGTGGTCATAAGTTCTCAAACGCGGCGGAATACTCAACCTTGTTCTGTTGAAAATGTAGTTTCCTTCTTCCGTGTTTTTATTCTTCGTTGGTAGTTCAGATTCCACGGAACACCCATTTACCAACTGAGTTTTTTCTATGACATGCCAGTGCCATTTAAATTTCCGATTTTTTGGGATTAAAATGGATATTAAATGAATATATAACTGCGTAACTAATGATTGTTGAACATTTGGTGTGTGTAGATGCCTGGACGTAGTATTATGCATATTAATGGTATATAATTACCATAAATGAGCTTCTCAATCATTGCAAAACCAAAGAAACATTCCTCACTTTTCTACTCAGCGTTTTTATTAATTATAAATCCATTTCATCTGTGAATATTGGTGACCTTCTATTTCTTATCAATGTATCATTGTGCTACTATTTCAATAATCGGTTATTGTTATTAGAATTGATGGAATAATCAATGAAAATCGTATTTTGCAGTCACATTCTCAAAGTCTTGATTCATCAATCTTAGACAATTCGTGTCTCATCTAATAACTGGTTGTAACTTCTATTTACCAATAATAATTACATATCAATTGACTGAGTGATGTTTAACCAATAATTCTAATTATTATAGCATTTTTACACAGTTATTCACATTGAAAAATTAAGCGAGTGACTGTGAGCATTCCTCTGGGTCGTATTACTCAGAAATATTATTCTACTAAATGAATCGATCAAACCACAACGAGACGTTTTATTATCATGTATTTGCACTGAGTGCATGCCCATAACATAATTTAATGAGATAATAATCAGAAATAAGTAGTGAAGAGGTAAAATGTAATAGAACAGAACAAGTCGATTTTGCACATCTTTTTAATCATTGAATATCTCGATGATGAATAATTTTAGAGGATAATGTCAGAAAACATTTCTTTTAGTAAATTTTCTGAGTTATAAAAAATATTTTCTATCATTTTCTCCTAAAGCCACTGGTTTTTAAGATAAATGCACAAATAACAGAAATTTACGTACAAATGATTTGCTGGTGTAATCAAATAACGATCAATAATCATGTCTTTCCACGAATTCGTATTTTTCGTATGTAAAACAATTTCTACAGTTAATATTCCCATGCAAATAGTTTCTCTGATATCTGAGAAGATTACGAATGTAATTATGCATATGAAATCTAGTAGAATCGAGAGAAGCTGTTCATTTGTAGTGTCTGATACATGGAATAAATGAAAATATTGCCTCCAAGGAGTTCTTATTATAAACACATACATTGATAATCAAATATTGTCCTTTCGCCCTCTCTCTTCATAGTTCTAACGAATTTTTTAGCTCATTCAAGGTATTTCTAAAGAACTAAAGTCTTGGACGCTGAGTTGGGAGTTTTTTGGGAATTTTTTTCGTTGCAAGATGATTTCAAGGCAATGAAGAATCTGCACAATGCAGTGAAAATTCGTAACACACGTTATCAATACTTGGTTGGACCCCCAGCACCATCAAGAACCGCTTGAAAACGTCGTGGAAGACTATCAAATAAATTGAGACAGACCTCTGGTTTTGCCTGCAGATCTTTCCATGCTCGAGTCACAGTTGACTGAAGTTCAATACGAGTAGTAGGTCTCTGTTCATAATTCGTGATCAATGTCATCATCAGGGCCCAAATATTCTCAATCAAATTAAGATCTGGAGAAATAGCAGGCCATTCAACGATATTAAACCGAGGTTGTGTCTTTAGATAATTCATGACTACCTTAGCCTTATGAATAGAGGAATTATCCTGAATATAATGTATTTGCCCCTCAGGAAAATTAATGATTGCTGTTGGGTACATTATTTGCCTCATTAGCTCCAGATAGTGAACTCCCAGCATGCGATGATCAATAAAAATGAAATCACCTAGCCCTCTTTTCATCATGGATGCCCAGACAGAAACCTTTTGGCGACCTTGATGATTACGAATGTTAGTGATCAAGGCTGTTGAAGTAAAAACACAGTGGAAATGGTTAAAGTGATTTAATAATATGAACGGAGATCATTGCCTAGTGGCGATACATTTGCGACTGACTCGACCTGAGCATTTCGGTAATCCGATGCGAATACAATAGCCGTTGACACGGGAATATACAAGTGTATATAAATGTATTTGTGCTCGTACGTATACAGCGCTAATCCTCAACAACGAAAGACCAAATGCTGTTGATGGTATCGCGTGTTGGGATACCTCCACAATGTAACTCTCCCCATACTATCCGTGGAAAAAATTTTCTCATCGGAGAATATAGTTTGCTCCCATTGGTTTTCATCCCAACGTAAATGTTCCTCGGCAAATTGCAAACGAACTTGTTTGTGACTATCCTTCATGAAAGGCTTCACAACAGGTGCGAATGACCTCAATCCACTGGTACGTAGTCTTCGTCGTATTGTCCTTACAGAACAATCCACATGAAGGTTTTGTTTGATTTTGGTGGCGTTCGTGAAACCATGATGCTCTTCTACAGTCTGACACATTCTATCATTATCTTTTCTAAGAGTACATTGGGGTCTTCACAGACCTGAGCAAGGTATCAACAGTCCCAGTTTGTTGGTAATGTTCAACCCAAAAATTAACGGTAGCTCTCTGTATTGAAATAAAGACTATATTTATAAGAATCACCTGTAATGTCCAGATTATTTCAATCACTTCCGCATCAACAACAATGCACAAATCACCCTATTTCAAAATCAATGCCAACCGACATCGACCTCTAAAGAATGCACAACGTTGCACTCCGCGGGAACACTTGCAAAACGAAAGACCGCAACCTTGCAAAATTCGACAACAGAGCCGGGTCGATGAACCAGGAAACCAAAGAGGCGGAAATCACGCCACCTCCCCCACTCCAAATAAATTTCCATTTTCCCCAAGTAAGGCGAGGCCCCTCCAAAAAACCAAACCTCAGTCACGAAAACCCTCTCGCGAATTGACTACGACTTTTTGGCGGAAGTATTTTTTGGAATCGGTCCGGTTCTTGTTAGTGTTCGAACTTATCTTCGGAAATTCGGAGTGATCTCGAATAGCAGTATGGAACATAAATTAGCAAGTGTTCGGGGATACAAGTTCCTTTACCCGAAAGTAGAACAGCTTCTTGCATCTGAAAGAATTAGTGGTGAACTTGGTGAATCGTGGGTGTGGCTCAAACTTTTATAAACAATTAAGACTCAAGACTTATTCAATTCTAACTTCATCAATTCCGAACAAGTGGAAGACGGGAATTCCACCTAAGTATTTGTAATAGTGTACCAATCGTTCGCTGGCAGAGAAACGTGGTGGATTACCTTCAGAATTCATGAAATATAATTAAAAAGAACCACTCAAAGTGAGTAATTACCATTGTTAACATTCAAGAGATAGATCTAGTAATGATTGCAGGGTTTCACAGATAATCATTGTTTCAACCTCTAAAATTGTACGAAGAATCAAAATTAATTCAAAAAAATGTGTAAAGTTGATCTAATCTCTTTTTAATTCAATTTCCAATCCATATCCATCAATAGTAAAATCAACCTCAGGTAAGAATAAAAAAGCAGCGTCGTCCATTTTATTTAATTATAAATTCTAGCTAAAAGACTAAAATTCTTGTCCTTCGACGCAGGCAACATCTCCGGACATAACACACCAAGTATTAGATTTTCATTGTCAAATGATCAGAAGATAAAAACTGACGTTGATATCAAGTTGTTCGGCAATTTCTGAGTTTGACGCACCAACTGACGCAAGACCGATAATTTGTCCTTTCATCATCGAGCTCAAATCCTTTTTACCTAGTTTCCCCATGTTCCGCCACAATTAATTGCTTCAGACTCTAATTATGTACGAGATCACGAGTGATAAGACCTAAATATAATTTGATCACACCCAACTTCGACCATGAAATGAGTCGAGCTAGAGTTATGAGCCATGAGTCTAACTCAATGCGTCTCAAAATAGTTACCGAGTTGTGGAGCTGTCATCTGCAGAGAAATTTCATAAATTTGATAACTATTAAATTAGCAGGGATAACACAATTCATGAAAATAAATTATTATTGATCGTTAGTTTGATACACGAGAGAATTATTTATAATTGATTAATTGAATGGTTCTATAAGATGTAATCAGGGTTGGGCAAGTAAAATACTTCACGTGAAATACTTGGTATTTTACAGGTATTATACCATGTATAAAACGTGAAGTACTTGCTACAATTGCGGTTATGAAGAAATAAGTTTTTAAATAAAGTTAATGAGTGTTGGACGTCATAATGGCTGGAGTTAACGTGATCAATAGAACAAGGATCAAATGTCCCAAGGGTCAAATTCTTCAGGGGTCCCGCGGGAATGATTGAATTTCACGAGGGTTGAATGTCACAATGGTCATTTTCTATGAAGATTGAATATTGTAATGGTCAAATTTCACGAAGGTCACATATAGATGGTCAAATTTCACGAGAGTCGAAAGCGACGAGGGTCACAAGCGGATGATCATATTCCACAAGGGTTAAACGTAACGGGTCACAAGGGAATGGTCAAATTTCACGAAGATCAAACATCACGAGGGTCACAAGAGAATGGTCAAATTTTCAGGAGGATCAAACGTCACGAGGGTCACAAGGGGACGATCAAATTTCGCCAGACTCAAACGTCAGGAGGGTAGCAAGGAGATCGCAAAATTTTCAACTTTTCAGGGCTCGAAATAATGACGTGGAAAATTAAATAAAGCTGAATAATTAACGGCATTATCCTTCTTACAATGGAGACCCTCGCGATGTTTAATCCTCGTGAAATTTGATAATCTCCTTGTAACATTGGACCCTCATGGGAAATGACCATTGTGACATTCAACCGTCGTGACATTTCATTATTCCTTTGTGACTCTCGTGACATTTGACCCTCTTGAAAATTTGACAATCCCCTTGTGACCCTTGGGATGTTTAGTCCTCGTGAAATTTGACCATCCCCTATTTTTGACTCCCGTAAAATTCGACCATCCCCTTGTGACGTTTGACTCTCTTGAAATTTGATCGTCCGCTTGTGACCCTCGTGACGTTTGACCCTTGTGAAATTCAACCATTCCTTTGTGGCCCTCGTGACGTTCGACTCTCGTGGAATTCGACCATGCCTTGTGATCCTTGTTACATTTGACCCCTGTGACGTTTGACCCTCGTGAAATTTGACCATCCCCTTGTGACTCTTCTGTTGTTTGACGCTCGTGAAACTTGATGGTCCCTTTGTGACCCTAGTAACGTTTGACCCTCGTGAAATTTAACAATTCTTTTGTGACCCTCGTCCCGTTTCACTCTCGTGAAATTTGACCATTCCCTTGTGACCTTCATGAAGTTTGATTCTCGTTAAACTTGAGCATTCCCTTGTGACCCTCGTGAAATTTGTCCATCCCCTTNGGAGGAGGGTGTACCAGGGTCAAACGCGGTGGGGGGGGGCTGACAGTGGGATTAGGGGGGAGCGAGCGAAGCGAGCGGGTGGGCGAAGCCCCCGGGGTTGGCGACCGAAGCGAGCAGGGGGCGAAGCCCAAGGTCGGGGGGGTTAGAAGGGAGGAGGGTTTCCCAGGGTCAAACGCGGTGGGGGGGCTGACAGTTGGATTGGGGGGGAGCGAGCGAAGCGAGCAGGGGGCGAAGCCCCCTAGTAATAGAATAATATTTCTGAGTAATACGACCCAGAGGAATGCTCACAGTCACTCGCTTAATTTTTCAATGTGAATAACTGTGTAAAAATGCTATAATAATTAGAATTATTGGTTAAACATCACTCAGTCAATTGATATGTAATTATTATTGGTAAATAAAAGTTACAACCAGTTATTAGATGAGACACAAATTGCCTAAGATTGATGGATCAAGACTTTAAGAATGTGACTGCAAAATACGATTTTCATTGATTATTCGATCAATTCTAATAACAATAACCGATTATTGAAGTAGTAGCACAATGATACATTGATAATAAATAGAAAGTCACCAATATTCACAGATGAAATGGATTTATAATTGATAAAAACGCTGTTATTAATTCTTTGGTTTAGCAATGAGTGAGAAGCTCATTTATGGTAATTATATACCATTAATATGCGTGATACTACGTCCAGGCATCTACACACAGCAAATCATCAACAATCATTTGTTAAGCAGTTATATATTCATTTAATATTCATTTTAACCCCAACAAATTGGAAATTTAAATGGCACTGGCGTGTCATAGAAAAAACTCAGTTGGTAAATGAGTGTTCCGCGGAATCTGAACTACCAACGAAGAATAAAAAAACGGAAGAAGGAAGCTACATTTTCAACAGAACAAAGTTGAGTATTCCGCCACGTTTGAGAACTTATGACCGCCACTGTACTAATTCTTTTGTTCATCACTCTGTGGAATTTCTTTACCGATAATTTTGTTGGTAAAGGAGAGTGCCGAAGTCGTTATCAGCAACCACAGCCGATGGAGAAGGTTTCTAGGGTAAACTGCCGTCGATAAAATAGATCCCATAACGATGATTATTTGTTTTCTATTTTCAAATTCAAATTTCAAAATTGTGGTGAATGGGTTATTACGTACTGTTTATCACGCACTTTTTGTCCGGCAAGATAAGTATTTTACGATGATTATATGTATCAATCAAGGACTATGAATTGAATTATTCCCATATAGATCTAAACAAGCAGGGTTGTAGCCTTTTTTGGCAGAAGCCTTGTGACAGTTACTTTTTTTATTTTGTTTTCTACCAATTTTATTGGTAATACCCTTCCGAATGGATCCGTACAATTTCACAAATGGTAACTACTCAAAAAGCTATTCATCTTGGTAAGAGGAATAAATCATACTGACCTCTGATTCCGTCAGAGCTATACCATTCATCCTGTAATATCATAAAAGCTACAATTTTACCAAATTTTTACTTCTTATTCTTTTGCGTCTGAAAAATTATCATGCGCACCATGATTTCATCATAAAAATGAATAATCCCGATTATTATCCAATCAATCTTAGTGGCGTAACAATATTTTCATTTGATTTTTACTCCTGACGACAAATCAGAGAGAGAGAGATATTCTTTAAAATAAATAAAATAAATAAATAAATAATAAAATACGTAAAAATATATAAATATATCATATCAACCTCTGCCTTAGTCATAGCGATAACATACGGTAAATAGTTGTGATGACTTTTTAAGTCATATAAAAACGAAAATCATTAATAAAATGACGATGTGTAATTTTTTAGAAAAAAATTTTTTTTACAAATTAGTTTATGCCCAGATGTACTAAATGGATCGACACAAGATTTTCTACATAATTGTGGACTAACCATACAAATTAGTACCCTGAGTATCAAATGATTAGACCAAGTTTGGCATGTATTATGGACACCACATTAACTTTAAAATGAAAAAATTTGAAATTTGAAATTTGAAATATATAATTTGCTTCATGTATTCCTGTGAGGGGCGTATGTATAACTTCCCGCCAAAATTTGACATATCAAATAGGAAATTTGAAATTGGAAATTCGGAAAGTTGTAATTTGAAATTTAAAATTCGGGAAGTTGTAATTTGAAAAAACTGAAACATTTCGGGAGAAATTTCAAATTACAACTTCCCAAATTCATTCATTATATATTTTTTATTCCATTTTACGGACTTTGTTCGGCTTCCGTCACCGTTACAACCTCATACATAATTGTCCTTAACTTAATTCTCCCTTTCATACACCTATTCTTTTCCCTATTGTTTGCTCCTCACCATCATCTCTCCTCTCCCTCTTTCCTCTCCTTCCAACCGCTTGACATTTACTCGACTTAACTTAAAATAACTAGAATAGGATAGAATAGAAAAAGTGCGGCTGGTCACTTAAAGCGCACAGAGTCACCTAAATCATACGATCTTTTGTAACTTCCGCCTTAGTTTCGGTCAGTCACACAGCCCCAGCCCTGTGTTTCTCACTAGGCTAATAAGGCTGGTAACAGCCGCTTGTTGTAAGTCCTCTGGTTCCAGGAAAGCCTGGCCCCAGATTTCCAGGAAAGCCTGCCCCAAAACTTTCATTGAAGCCAGAGCCGTCCGTAAACCAGTAGTCCTCTCTTGGTCCTGGTTTACGTTTCGAGTCTAGCCACTCCTGTCTGGGTGGTATACTCGTTCTGAAAGTTTTCCTGATCTGATACTTCCTAGGAATCCTATCCGTCTTACCTATGAAGGGTCGATCATTGATTAGGCTAAGCCTTGTATGGCCTTGGCCCGTCATCTTCCATTCTAGTTGGCACCTTAGTCTATATGCAGTTGTGGTAGCACAACTCACAACCCTAAGGTCGAGGGGTGGGATACTGAGTGCTATTTCTAGCGCCTCAGTAGGTGTCGATTTCATGGCTCCTGTTGCAGCCCTCAGGAAGGTTCCCTGTAGGCTTTTCAACAGGTTCCTTGTTTCCGTCTTACTCACCCTCGGCCACCAAATGACCGCAGCGTATAACAGTCTCGGAAGTAGAACAATTTGGTAGAGCCAGAGCATCATTTTAGGATTGAGTCCCCATGTCCTGCCCACAGCTTTCCTGCACGCCCGCATAGAGGCAAACACTTTATTTCTCTAAGTACAGATATGTTCTTTCCAGCTGAGTTTATTATCCAGGAGGACACCCAGATATTTCACTCTGCTGGTGTAGTTAATCTCCGAGCCATTTAGCTTCAGAGGTTGGATCTTTTCCAGTTTATAATTTCTGGTGAAAACCAGGATTGTTGTTTTGGCTGGATTTACCGATAGGCCAGTTACCCTGCACCAGTCCTCAATGATATTGAAGGCTGTTGCCATCAGGTCCCTTAGCACCCTCAGAAATCCGCCTTTCACAACAACTGCCACATCATCGGCGAAACCGATGACGTGGAAGCCGGCCTCACTTAGTTGATTTAGAAGTCCATCTACAACCAGGTTCCATAGCAGGGGCGAGAGAACTCCCCCCTGCGGACAGCCCCTAGTCGGACGTCCCTCCACACATGCCCTCCCATGTCCTGCCGACAGTCTTCTGCTTTTCAGCATGTTTTGTGTCCAAGCAATGATAGTCTTGGACACCTGTCGTTCTTCCATGGCTTTTTCTATAGCCGGATTCGAAGTGCTATCAAAAGCCCCCTCAATATCCAGAAAGGTGCCTATGTAAAAACCCTTGACCGCCAGTTGTCCCTCAATCAGTCCCACCAGGTGATGTAAGGCGGTATCTGTTGATCGTCCCTCTCTGTATGCATATTGACAGGGGGAGAGGGGTCTGTCAGCCAAGGGCCCGGCCTTGATGTGTCTATCCACCAGCCTCTCCAGGGTCTTCAGGATGAAGGATGTGAGGCTTATAGGACGGAAGTCTTTTGGTTTTATATAACCGGTTTTTCCCGGCTTGGGAATGAATACTATCCTAGTCTCATTCCACACACTAGGGACATGTTTCAGGGCTATACTAGCTCTGAGTATCTTGGTTAGGGGTCCCGTGATAGTCTCTATCCCTTCCTGTAATAGGGCTGGGTAGATCCCGTCTGGTCCCGGTGCCTTGAAGGGTTCAAAGGTTTTGATGGCCCACTTGACCCCCCAGGGCTGCACTACTTTATTTGCCAATGCCCAATCATGGGTTTCGTAGACATCCCTCTGATTTTGCATTGTTTCTTTATCTCTCTCCTGGGCCTGTATGAAGCCTGGAAAGTGGGTGTTCATTAGGAGTTTCAGAGTCTCTCCCATGGTTTCCGTGTGGCTGCCATCTGGTGCCTGTAGGCTCCCTAGATATGGAGTCTTGTTTGTTCCAAGGATTTTTGCCAGCCTAGAGGTCTCCGATTGACTCTCCACATTGCTTGTGAAAGCCCTCCAGCAGTCCTCTTTGGCTGCCTTTATTGCCTTGTTGTAATCTGCGAGCAAGCCTCTGTAAGTTTTCCATGCGTCTTCCTTACGGGGGCCCGCTCTCATGTTCTTAGCTTTGTTAAAAGCTTTTCTAGCTTTGCCCCTCAGCCCACCGAGCCTCTCTGACCACCAAGGAGTCTCAGTGGGCTGCCCTTTCGGGATAAGCTTGCAGTTTGTCTCGAAGGAGTCCATGATGGCCTGGTTTAGGGCAATCGAAGCCTCCTCCAGCTGCTTTTTGTTGTTAAATCTGAGGATGATATCCCTGAGATTATCAGATAGACTTTCTCGTTAATTTCCTCAGTTTGTTCGTCTTGGGTTTCTCACCCATTCCGTTTCTTTCACTGTGTGGATGGACATTCTTATGGTTTGATGATCGGACGCTGAGAGGTCCTTTGAAACCCTCCAGTCCCTAATCATGTCTGCCACTCTATCCGTCCCCAGAGTGATATCTATGACCTCCTGTCGTCTCCGATCTATGAGGGTAGGTTCTGACCCCCTATTAAGGATGTTTAGACCGGCCCCCATTATGAATTCCTGGAGGCTTTCCCCCCTGCCGTTAATGCCGGTGCTCCCCCATGCTACATGGTGCGAGTTGGCATCACAACCTAGCAGGAGTTCAAGTCCCCTTTCCTTCACATGGTTGCATAGGTCCTTTACTTTTTTCGAAGGAGGTGGTTCAGCCGAGTCATAGGGCATGTAAACTGACCCTACAACCAGGCTCATTTCCTCGCCTTGTCCCAGGCCCAGATCCACTTGTGCCACAGCCAGGTCTCCCTCACTAGCCTGTGAACAGAAGAAAGAGTCTAGTCCTTTAATAACAATGCAAGATCTAATTTTCTCCTGAGTGTTTGCGTGATAGATTCTGCCACAACCACTGAGGCCCTTAATAGCATTGTCCACTATCCATGGTTCCTGGATCATTGCTATGACAGTCTGCATCCCAGCTAACAGCCTGACTAGAGTAGCCGAGGCTGCTTTGCTGTGGTGCAAATTTATCTGTACAATGTGCACCCGGCCGGTTGCAACCATAATGACTAATTTCCTGGTACCTCTATGTACCCTTCTTCTGACTTTCACCACGGTCTTTCGCAAGCAGCTTGACAGTTGCTTTTTGAATCCCGCAGTGCAGTCTGAAGTTGCAGGCTTTCAGAACAGAGAGTGATCGGTCGTCTATCAGCGCAACGAAGTGGGCACTTTTCGCGTCCCTACTCTCACTGCCCCGAGCGACAACCCACTCTCTGGCCTGCAGTCCTGCATTTTGTTTCTCAAGGAAGCACAGTGCTTCTTGAGCGGTTAGATCTGGGTCTTCCACGTGTAGTACAACCCTGTGCTTCTTGGGAAGCTCCGAGGCTGCGACCACACGTACAGTAAGTCCAGCTATTTTGTTTTCGGGGAAAAGGCTTTTCAGCCAATTTCCCGTTTCCTCATCAGTGCAGCACACCATCGCCACACCTTCTCTTTCCTAGACACCGTTGAAGGTGGGTGCTTTCACCCCGTCAGGTAAAACCACAATGGCCCTCTTCAGGAGTTTCTTCACCTCCGTTACCTCTCCAGTGCCCAGTTTCTGATCCGGATATGACTCCGGCATAACTGCAAACTTGAATGAGCTCGTAGTGTTCTGAGCATATGTGCCCTGATCCTGCGTTCTCATTCTCTTTTCTTTCGGTCTGACTGAGGGGCTTGGCGTAGTACGCTCTGATGGAAGGCGTTTTATTGCCTTCCTCGTAGCCCCCTCCCCCCTTCCCTCATCGACCTTCGCTGCTGCATCCGTCAAGGTTGCAATCGCCCCCGAGGTTTGATGCAGCTTCGCTCTCTTGCGACGTCTTCTCTCGGCTCCACTCAGTCTGACCCGATTCACATCGGTACCAGACTGGTCAGCCTTGTCAGACTTCGTGTGTTCACCATCGCTGGTCCCACCCGAAGTTGCTTTTTCAATATTAAGATTTTTCAAATTGGTTTCCATTTTAATCCCACGAGTACCGCGGTTAGGCGTTTCCACCTGGTGCATTGCCGTGAATGCCCAGGGCTTGGCTTGTCTCGGGTGGGTTACACCCAAGACTACTCTCAGAGGTCGCCCAGGTTTCTGNTGCATTGCCACGATTGCCCAGGGCTTGGCTTGTCTCGGGTGGGTTACACCCAAGACTACTCTCAGAGGTCGCCTAGGTTTCTGAGAGGCACCGTTAGCGACACAGCTCTCCCTGAGCCACGCATCCTTAGGCAAGGTATGGCCGAGGCCATGGCTTACGCCGCTCACACACATGGACTGGGTGGACTCCTCTTACCGACCGCGGGCAGCGGTAGTCCTTAAGACCTCCACCGCCCCCGACCGAGCCCCCTCACTACGACAAAGTGGGACCCCAGTAGAGGGGGTAAAATAACTATTTAAGTCTCTTTTTTTTTAATCCCTCTTTCTTCTCCTTTTCTCAACTCTTTCCTCACGAGTGGGGGAAGGGCCTCCGCTTCTGGGTTTGTGGCGACTGTTTTTTCACTTTTTTCCTAATATCGCTCCCTCACGATCCCTCCCGTTCCTTCCCTCCTTCCCTCTCTTCTTCTTTCCAAACCCCTTAGCCAACTCAACCCCCTTCCATTTTCATCCAGCACCTCACGGATCTTCTCCTCCAGCGCTCTATTCCATTCCAACTCCGGCTCTTCCATGCACCTCTCAAACACATGTCCCCACGTCTCCACTTCCTCCATACACACTCTGCATACTCTCTCTGACTCATCCTTCCAATATTCCGACTCCAGCACTCCTCCTCCCACACTGAACTTAAACATTCTTTGCCATTTTTCCTTCTTTTTTATGGACTTCAGATACAACGGGACACCGTCTGTCGATCTAACGAACTTATACCACTTGTTGTATCTGGACTCCATTATTTTTCCCCACCTCACCTCCTTTTCCTGCGTTACCATCTCTCCTTCTATTTCTCCCCACTCATCCCTCTCTCTCATCCTCCATTCGTCCCTAACTCTCTTCCTCACTCATTCCTACCCACTCAACTGGCTTCCACTCACACACTCCCTCCTCTCCAGTTCCTTCAGACATTCTTTGGCCAACATATTCCCATCCTCATTCTTCAACTTCCACTCGGATTTCCACGCCCTTTCTCTCATCTTCACCAAGAGACTGTTCCGATACACCTCTTCTCTTACTATGTACCCAGGACATTGCCTGCTCACTCCGAACACCCACTTCACGTATTTTTCCTCCAATCCTTCTATCCTCCGGCAACCATTCCATCCCCACATTTCCACCCCATAGCCCATCGTCGCCCAGACCAGCTTATCAAACAACCCTAGTCTCCTCCTCCAATCATTCCTAAACCTCTTCACTGATCGCCCATACTTTCCCCATCATTCTTCCTGCCGTTTCCACTCTCATCTTCAAGTGTAGCTCATCGCTGCCATTCTTCGCCAGCCAATACCCCAAGTAGCAAAACACATTTACTTCTTCCACCTCCTGCCCATTCACTCTCCATACTCTCTCCTCCATCCCTTTTTTCCTCCTTCTTCCAAACTCCATCATCTTTGTCTTCCTCACATTCATTACCAGATCCTTTTCCTCAACATACTGCTCAAATTCCCTCATCATCAGCCTCATCCCCCTCTCCGTATCCGCCAGCAGCACTACATCGTCTGCGTACGCCAGATGGTACACCCTCCTTCTCCCCAGAATCACCCCATCCTTCCCTCTTGTCTGCATCCGTTCTTCCAGGTCCGACAGTAGCAAACTGAATATAATCGGGCTGAGCGGGCATCCCTGCCTCAGGCCTCTGTCTTTCCAGAACTCCTCACCTACTTCCCCCCCCCCCCCCCNCCGCCCTGTTCACGCTGTCAAAGGCTACCTTAAAATCAACAAACAGGACGAACAAGCTTCCCCCTTCTCCTTTATCGCTCTGTTTATGAAAAACTTGAGCACGAAAATGTCCTCCATCGTACCCATCCCTTTCCTAAACCCCGCTTGATTATGAGGGATTATCCCTTTTGCCTCCGTCTCCTCCTCCAACCTTCTTCTCAACATCTCCATATATATTTTATACGACGTCGGCATGAGGGTTACTCTCCCCTATAATGCTCCACTCTATTCCCCTCACCCTTTTTCAGCACCGGCGCGACCAACCCAACCTTCCACTCCTCCGCCCACCCTTCCCCTCTCCATACTTTCCTGCACACACCCCAGATCGCTCTGATTACCTTATCGCCCCCCCACTTAAACACTTCGTTCTCCAATTCATCAATTCCTGGCGTCTTCCTCATTTTCAGCTTTCTCACCACATTGCGTACTTCTTCCATACTCGGCTCCTCCATTTCCTCCCCTTCCACTCTTCTTCTTCGGAGACCCACCACCCTACTATCCACACCGCCGAGCAAATCAATAAAGTATTCCAACCATTCACTCATTCCAATTCTGTCACATACTCCTTTTTTCCTCTTCCTTTCTCTATCCACAATCTCCCATTCTGTTCCCTCTCTCACCGCCTCTTCCACCTCTAGCTCATACCTTCTCCTTTCCTCCTCCTTTTTTACGTCTAACATTGCCTGAAATTTCTTTTTTTCCTCAACCCATTTTTCCTTACTTACCATTCCATTCCTTCATTCCCTCGTCTTCTCTTTCACCCTCTTCTTTGCTTCCACACATTCGCCATCCCACCACCCTCTCTTCTTCTCCTCCACTGGCAGCTCCTTCTCCAACTTCCCCTTGGCACTCTCTACAGCTTCCCGTACTCCTCTCAAAATCTCATTCACACCTCTCTCCTCCATACCGTCCACATTCCATCCTCCCATACATTCAGCACACATCACCCTCCCCCTCTCCCCAAACTTGGTCAGAGATCGTATCATTCTCCTGCCTCCTCTTCTTCTCTTGCGAATCCTCTCACTTTTTCGTCCCTCCCTTCTGCCTCCGCTCCGTAGCCACACAGCCAGCCCAAAATGATCGGATCCCGGCTCATCCTCCACATTCATACTTCTCACAAATTGCCTCGCTCTCTCATCCCCAAACACATAATCGATCACAGTCTCTGCCCTACCAAGAAATGTGATCTCACCTTCTTCATCCCCCTCTGTATTCCCGTTTAGAAGGAACCAGCCTCTCCGAGCCAAGCATTCTAGAAGTTTCTCCCCCTGCCCATCCATCTCCTTTTTCACCTGCTTCGATGTTCTTTTACAGTACCTAGCCTCCGTATCTCACAACTCTCCTCCTCTTTCTCCTATCCACGCATTGCAATCTTCCCCTATCAATATCAATTTTTCCTCTTCATTTTCCATCCACTTTTCCATTTCTTCCATTCCTTCATTTACTCTTCTTTCTAGATGCACTCCCACCCCCACTGCTTTCACACCACCCACCCACGCCTCTCTAACATTCACACCTTTTACCCCTCCGCATAATTCTTCCCCTCTTCTATCCTCTTCCTTCGCCATACTCTCCCTCACCCCTGACAGAAATCCACCCAATCTCCTTCCTTTTACGGCATTTTTCATCGCTTCCTGCACTCTCCATACGTATCCCTTCGCCGCCCCTCTCTTCACTCTCTCCCAGCCTTCTGCATTCACCCACGTCTCACTCAACATCACTACATCCCACTTCCCGATGTAGTCCCAGAACCCTTTACCCTTATTTGCCAGTCCCGCCACATTCCAGAACAAAACACTGCATTCACTTTCCCTCCTCTCTCGTACTCTCCCCCTCTCATCCCTCCCCTCTCTCCCTCTCCATAACGATTTCCAGCCGTGTTCCCCTGGAACCCCAGCCCCACGGATGTAGCCTCCTCTTCGCCTTGGGCCTTCCACTGTGTCCCATCCCTCCCTCCTGTCTCCTTGCTCAAACGCCCTCCCTTCTCTTTCTCCCTATTCCCTTCCAACTCCCTGTTCCTCGCCCCCTCTTTCAACCGTTCCAGTCTCGCTCTCTCCCCCGCTATCCATCTCAACTTTCTTTCATCCCATCCCGTTTTCGCCGTCACAGGTGTTAGTATCGTGCGGCGCGAGTCTCCAGTGGGTTGTGCCATTGAAAGCAGGGAAGGGATAGTTGAAAAGATAAAAGGGCGGGCAGAGGGCAGGGAAGTACTGGAAGGGAGGTAAAATTAATAAAAAAGTTGGCTGGCGAGTGTGAGTGAGGAGAGAGAGCGAGTGACGGGTGAGCGTGGGATTGAGAGGTTAGGTGAAAGGAGACTGGAAGGTTGTGTGTGATGGTGAATGCGTGATGAGGTTGACGTGTGGTGCGATTGTGGATGTGAGGAGTAGAAAAGGAAAGGAGAGGCACGAGTGTGTAATGGCGACAAAGGGAATTGGAGAGTCTGGCGGTTGGTAAGTTAGGGAAAGACGGGCAGGTGCAGGATAAGTAGGGAGTGGGTTAGGAAGAGTTTGACTGGGTGTGTGCGGTTTGGTGAAGGAAGAGAGAATGAGTGAGAGAGGAGAAGACAGAGGAGAGTGGGAAGAAGTCAGTGTATGAGGGAGAGGTTTGGAGTACGGCGAAAATGGCGGGTGTCGGAAGAGGGGGTGAGAACGCAAGCGGAGGTGTGGATTGTAATGATTTTTCTTTGGCCTCAACAAATACTCAATAAACCCTAACCCAGAAGTCTCGATTATCCAAACACGACCAACTCATTACCTTCGTTCTCGTAATCCGACAAGTCTGAAACGCCAAAAACCATAACGCTAAAACTGGACTCCGGGAACAATCAGCAGCTCATCCAATCCTTACTTCATGTATTTAGGGCGCCAGCCGATTTTTAGCAACGCGGAATCGACAAACCGCAAACGGAACCGTATTTTCTTAAAACTAAATACTGATTGTCCCCCAAAATCCAATAACGACAAGAAACATATCGCAAACCATACGCAGAAATGTGGATTACGAGGGTATGGTGTTTACTCGGCTGCTCAGTGTGCGGGTCGTGGAGAGAAGGGTGGATTCGTGGACGAGAACATCAATTAACAATGCCAATCATCGATCGAGAAACCAATAAACCAATGTCTTAAATTCTAAACGGGATAGGTAAGGTCGATATTGAATAATAAACATAATTGTACTGACGTGTTTCGCTATTGCCGATATTAATACAAAATCGTAAATTCGTACAANGATTTATTCAGGTAGCGTAATTATCATTTAAATAATTGCAGGTAGCTTCCAGGGAGCATTTGGATTTGTTTGAAGGGTTTTCTACCCTTCAAACCATGAGTATCGGTGTTGGCATCATTCCGAGAGGTAGCGACGCCATTCCGCGTGGTCCAACTGCTTTACCGAAAAACCACACTATTTCACTTTTAATCACTTCTAAATAAGTACACGGGTACTTATCATCGTCTGGAGCGTTGATTTCGACTGGATTTTGATCACGGGGCCTCGATAATTACCTCGAAAGAGAACTTGTTCAGGGAGCTAAATCGACTCGTACCTCATTCTTGGTCGTCCGGGTGGATACTCTAATGGCGACTATCGCGTGTGTCCGCTTGGGCCTGTTGCATAGTGGTGGGGAGTCTGGGGGAGACTAGCCCCGTACGGTGCTGACTCGAGTGCCGGAGACGCGAACTATCGATTTCCGGGGTAATTGAGCGCGAAATATTTAAAGGTTTAAATATGAATTTTTATATAATTGATTCCAATTATTTCAACTGAACAAAACTATAATGACTTGAACTCAACGCGAAATTGACATGGCTGAGCGGGTCTTCGCTCCATCTACGGCCGAAATAAGGTAGCTTATCTACAGAGGGCACTCTCCGGAAAGGAATTAGGACTTTACCAACGAAAACTCAAACGCAAACGCAAACTAAACTAAAACCCAATGGCGATCCGTTTCGACGACTGGATGATCGTCTCCACGGCCTTCCAACTGAAAACCCTAACACTCTCGCTCAAGGGAGCGCAAGCATTTCAACTCGACCTACGTGCTCACTCTATCGACAAACCAAAAGGGTTACAGGAAACACTGGGTACCACATTATCTTGCCAAATACCAAATACCCACGGTGATATCCTGCTCCTTAACCGAATTTACGTAGGAAAATCTCAAAATTAGTAGACTCTAACTCAACAAAACTGACTCGAAAAAAAAGAAATATCTGCAAAATATCTGGTTTATTTAATGAAGTTATTTAATGAATATTGTTCTAAAAATTTAGGGAATCGATTCATGCGATAGGTAACCAATTTAAGTAGTTCTCCGAACTTAAGGTAGCTCTGAAGTAGAGTTAAGGTAGCCCTGATTCTCCGTATATATTTTTATCGCGACAAAAAGGTAACGGTTTATAAATTTTTATTCTCTTTCTCTCTCTCTCTCTCGCTCTCTGTCTTTCTACACATAAATACCCTGGAGTTCCGCAGGTGACGAATTCGCCTGGAATTTCGTCACAGCATGGAAGAAGTGGAAGGAAGACGAATGTGAAGAGATTGAGGTTGGAAGGGCAAAGGTATGTGCCAGCCTTAAACATGGATAAATGGAGAAGGACTCCTTCAGGGAGTGAAACGGATACTACGGGGGGGATAGAAAGAAGAGGGAGAGGGAACAGACAGAGGAGGTAGAGGAAGCACCCGGAGGGGATGCTCACCCCTTCGTGAATAGCAAAAAGACGAAAAGGACACCAGTGAAAGGAGGAAATGGGAATGGGAAAATGGAATTGAAGGATCTGGCTGTGATGATCGCAGGGTTGAAGAACGAGATGATAGCGACGTTGGAAGTTGTTGAGAGACAAGGGATTGAGACGAAAGGGGAGGTAGAAGGTATGAGTGAGAAGTTGGGGGAATGGGATAAATTATGGAGAGAAGAGAGCAGGGAGTTGTGGGAAAAGATAGAGAGTTTGGAGAAGAGGGTAGTGATGAGAGAGAAGTTGCGAAATGGGGAGATGAGGCAAATCGAAGAGAGAATGAGAGCGATAGAGACAAGTTGTAAGAAAGAGGGTGGAGCAGGAGGGGGAGAGGGCACGAATGAAAGGCGGAAAGAGAGGAAAGGGAGAAACGCAGGAGGAATATAGTAGTGAGAGGAATGGAAGTGGTAAGTACGGATGGAAAAGAGGAGGTAGAGAATCTGCTGAGAGCGATTGGAGTGGGAGGAGTAGTGGAAGAAGCGATGAGAATTGGTATGTATGTGGGTAAGGGGTCAAGAATGATGGTATGGGCGAGATTAGTGAGTGTGGGAATGAAAAGGGAGGTAATGGCGCGAAAGAAAATGCTGAAAGGAAGGGAGGAAAGAATAGATGATGATCTGACTTCCCGAATTTCAAATTTCAAATTTCAAATGTCAAATTTTTTCTCCTGGACAAAGATATTGAAGAGTCGTGTTATGGGCTGGTAAAAGTATACCCCTCCCTATGGTTTGCCGTCGGAGGTGAAAATTTAGAAATAGGCAACTTTTGAAGTCGGACAAATTTGAAGTTGGAAAAATTTCGACGTTCAAAATTTGCAAGTTTCAAAATTTTGAAGTTGGAAAATTTTCAGGTTAGAAAATTTGGAAGTTACAAAGTGCTGCAGTAGGAAAATTTTGAAGTAGAAAAATTACAGTTGAAAATTTTGAAGTTACAATTTTTTGAAGTTGGGAAATTTTGGAAGTTGAAAAAAATTAAGTTAGACCATTTTGAAGTCGGAAAATTTTGAAGTCAGACAATTTTGAAGCTGGAAAATTTTGAAGTCAGGCAATTTTTAAATTACAGAATTTTGAAGTTGATAACGTTTGAAGTTAAAAAATGAAGTTGAAATGTTTGAAGTTGAAAATTTTCAAGTTGAAAATATTGAAGGCGAAAACTATTGAAGTGGCTCAAGTGCGAAGTTGCAATGGATCCATTTTAACCGAGAAATGAATATCCGAAAATTTACATTCTAAAAATTTATAATGGAATAACTCAAAAACGACTGAGACGATTCCGCTGGAATTTCACTCCAGTATTGGTGATACAAAGCCACATCGATTGCGATGGAAACTAATCATTGTTCAGAAAAAATCATCAAATTTACAAAAAACACTCATTTTTCGGCGTTCTTTAGCCAGTTTTCTTGGAAAATCTAAAAAACTGCTGAGTCAATGTTGTTCAGAATCCAATCAACTCTAAGTAACGTTAAAACACATCGATTGCATGAAAAAAAAAATCGTCTCGTTCGTCCGAGCGTAATCGTAGCGCAAAATTTTGGTCACACACACAAACACACACACACACACACAGAATCAAGCAATGCCATCGCTTACGTGCGCTGCATTGATGGAGAGAATCGTCACGGTGCTGTTCCCAGAGCAATGAGAATTTCAATGTACTGGCGAACAGGAAGAAGAGATAATTGTCCCACCAATCACCAGAGAAGAGTTGACGGAAGCCTGCAATAGACTGGGTAACACCAAAGCCCCTAAGTTGGATGGGATTCCTAATATCGCGCTGAATTCAGCTATTCGTACGATGCCGGATCTGTTCCTGGACGTCTACAACGAGTGTTTAAGGGAAGGTACCTTCCCAGCCATGTGGAAGCAACAGAGATTAGTCCTGCTCCCAAAAGGGAACAAACCACCAGACGACCCCTCATCATACCATCCCCTCTGCATGTATCATACCGCCGGTAAGATCTTCGAGCGTATCGTCCATCGGAGAATAGAAGCAGCAGTTTAACCCCTCTTGGTCGACAACCAATATGGGTTCCGGAAAGGCCAATCTACACTAGATGTAGTCAACCTAGTAGTCAACACTGCCGGGGATGCAATCCCGGGGAAAAGATGGATGGGTGGCACCAAGAAGTACTGCTTGGCAGTTACTTTGGATATCAGGAATGCTTTCAACTCAGCGAGGTAGGACCGTATCATTGAGGCTTTAGTGAAGTTCAACGTTCCGAGATACTTGCAGAGAATGGTCCGCAGCTATTTCGCTGGAAGGGTCCTTAAGTATGACACGGAATGTGGTCCCAAGGAGTACGGAGTCACTGGAGGGGTACTTCAAGGCTTGGTACTGGGTTCTCTGTTGTGGAACATCATGTATGATGGGCTGCTGAAACTGGGATTGTCGCGGGCAGCGAAACTCGTAACATTCGCAGATGACGTGGCTGTAGTCATCGTGGGCAAACACCTAGAGGAGATAAACTTCAGTTTCGACACGACCTTCGAGATGATTTGTCGCTGGATGGACGCAGTGGGTCTGAAACTGGCGGAGCACAAGACGGAAGCAGTGCTGATCACGAGCAGAAAGAAAACCGAGACAATAACGCTACAGGTCGGGTCTTGCGAAATTACTTCTCAGCCATTCATTCGAGACCTGGGAGTGATGATCGATGCCCGACTTAATTTCAAGTAGCAAACCGAGCACTTGGGAGTGAAGGTGTCTGGAGTCAGATCCATCTTATCGCGCCTCATGCCTAACATCGGAGGCCCAAAGCAAAGAGCAAGAGCCTTGCTGTCATCGGTGGTCACGTCAGTACTTACCTACGGCATTTCCATTTGGGCTGATGCACCGCAACTGCAGGAATCATGGCGGAGGATTGCACCGGTCTACCGGCTGAGTGCTCTCAGAGTCGCAAGTGCTTATCGTACAGTGTCTGAGAAAGCCGTACCCGTCATCCCTGGAAGTAGTGTAATAATGCCGGTTCTGGCGCAACGTTTTTGGCGTCCACCTGGTTGTTGGGGCCCAGAAGGGGGCTCAGATGAAAGTGGGTGGGTGAGTGGTTGATTAATTCTCGAGGTCGCCATTTATTTCGCGGTTTGCTTCGCGGCGTCGAGGTTTAATTCGCGATTTGATTAAATAATTCGCGATTTTTTCCCCTCGAAGTGATGAAAGGGTCAATTAATTCGCGGGCTCGCGGTTTAATTCGCGGTTTGATTAATTAATTCGCGATTTTTTCCCTCGAAGTGATGAAAGGGTTAATTAATTCGCAGTTTAATTCGCGGTTTGATTAATTAATTCGCGATTTTTTCCCTCGAAGTGATGAAAGGGTTAATTAATTCGCAGTTTAATTCGCGGTTTGATTAATTAATTCGCCATTTTTCTTTCGAAGTGATGAAAGGGTTAATTAATTCGGGTTTTAATTCGCGGTTTGATAAATTAATTCACGATTTTTTCCCTCGAAGTGATGAAAGGGTTATTTAATTCGCTGGTTAATCAATTTAATTCGCGGTTTTGCGTTACAAAGGACCTTTTCGGTGACCTAGTCAATCCACCCCGCGAGGGGGTGAGTTAAGGGGTTAATTAATTCGCAGGTCGCGGTTTGATTCGCAGATTAATTCCGCAGATCACGGCTAAATTCGAGGATCGATTGATTAATTAATCAATTAGTATGCCCAAACTTCTCAGTTCACCGCCGCGAGGGGTGAAAGGGTTAACTAATTCACTGCTGTACAAATCATAGAAGGGGCTCCTCTTCTTCTTCAAACATTGACACCTGACTCCACTTAACATGTCTGAACTTGAGTTTTCCGGTACTTTCTCGTTTGCCGCCCCCCCTTCGTGTGAAATTGTTGTTGATAACGATATCAATATATAAATATTTATTTAAAAAAACATTTTCCTGTCACATGTCTGAACTTGAGATTTCCCGTACTTTCTCATCTGCCGCCCCCGCCCCCCCTTCTTGTGAAATTGTTGTTGATAACGATATCAATATATAAATATTTATTTAAAAAAACATTTTCCTGTCACATGTCTGAACTTGAGATTTCCCGTACTTTCTCATCTGCCGCCCCCGCCCCCCCTTCTTGTGAAATTGTTGTTGATAGCGATATCAATATGTAAATATTAATTTTAAAAAGAAGAGTTCAGAAGGGGAGGGAGTACGTATATCTGCAAAGGCAGAGGATCAGTCATTCAAAAACTTAGGTACCCCCACCAATTTGGCATAGTCCTCGACAAATTTTACACGTTGTAGTAGGAGGAGTTTCCGAAAAATCTCCATCTGCTGCAAATTGATAAGAATGGAAATGCATTGGAAGATGGCCGAACGCAATCTTTTGTTTACATAGACTTTTTCGGTTTACCTGGAAACGGATGTTGTACTCACAACCCTAAGAACATGATGTTTGACAAACTGGAGCAGAGTTTTCGGACCCTTTGATGTCCTATCGCGCCGCAAGGATTAAATGTTATCCAGGATATTTTTCAGCTATTTTTTTTTCTCACGAACAAAGAATGTTGCTATTTTGTTAATAATTTTCCAATGAGTCACATGATTCTTTTTCAACCAATCACGTAAGATTTTACAGAGTGTACAAGCGTAGGCACNACACGTTGTAGTAGGAGGAGTTTCCGAAAAATCTCCATCTGCTGCAAATTGATAAGAATGGAAATGCATTGGAAGATGGCCGAACGCAATCTTTTGTTTACATAGACTTTTTCGGTTTACCTGGAAACGGATGTTGTACTCACAACCCTAAGAACATGATGTTTGACAAACTGGAGCAGAGTTTTCGGACCCTTTGATGTCCTATCGCGCCGCAAGGATTAAATGTTATCCAGGATATTTTTCAGCTATTTTTTTTTCTCACGAACAAAGAATGTTGCTATTTTGTTAATAATTTTCCAATGAGTCACATGATTCTTTTTCAACCAATCACGTAAGATTTTACAGAGTCTTTATCATGAATAACATGGATCCTAACGCATGTAAAAGATGCGTATGAAATGATGAAAACCAATAGGAGACTCAGGAAAATTCAACAATGGCTTAATCACATCAGAGGACAATCGAAAGAAATTAATGCATTATTGAAGGGGAGTGCGAGTCATAGTGAGAAAAGACGTTTAACTTACATGTTAGGACGACTGAAAGCGTTCTATGCAAGGTTCAGGAACTTGGAAGTGATAGGAGGAGACTTAAGGGGTAATTTAACTGATAGAGTCCGATGGGAGGACTTACAAAGTGTTTTTGAGGGTCGTATGAGAAC
>NW_021680835.1:0-8273 GCF_001412515.2 Diachasma alloeum | reverse complement strand
GATCCGTGGGAAGCGCCAAAGACCCTTCGTAATTATCCGAACGACAATCAGTTCGGCCTAGTCTCGCGTAATAATTAATAAAAAGGAACTAGTTTTATGTTAGGTGATTAGAGAAGAGTTAGGCGAAATTTGAATAATCGCGCCAGGACGTGAGAGTCGTGATTAATTGTCGTTAGATTCGCACCTTCGAGGGGCGTGTCCGCACCAATCAAAATTCGGGTGATTGAGCGGCGAATTCCGCGCTGTGAGGTGTCTCGAGACGCTCGTGAGTTCGGTAGTTCGGCGTTGGCCCTTGACCTCACCGGAACTAGTGCCAGTACAGTGCCTATCCTAGGATCATAGTGCCCACTTTTGCATTATTGGATTTACACGATGGCGAAGAATACCCCAAAGATGGGTAAGAAACCCAAAGTGAGTTTTTAGTTCGGTTTATTTATTTTTCTGAATTCATTTCGGCTTTTAGTTATTCGACTACGGGGTCCTCAGCCCCGTACGTCGCATTTTATTCCGTTAAAACGTTTATTGTGACGCTTAATCCAAATTATGAGGTGCCGATTCCCCCCCTTTTCACTCATGATTGGGTGGTTTTCGTGATTTTTGGTGGGTTATTCAAGGGGATAATTACTCACGTTTAATTGCTAGAGCATGTCCATTCCCGTTATACGTGGTTTTTTTGCGCGTAAGAAATCCCACTCGTGTTCGAATTGAGTTGGTTCCCGTAGATAGTTGATTAAAATTGGGGTTTGTGGATCAATGTGTTCGGGGGCTTCCCTGAGTAATTCATCTCAGGGTTTCCGAAAATTCGCTCTGCCGATTTCCGGATATTCCATTTTTGTTTTTTTATGGATTTCCAGCCCATTCTCGCTGGCGTGTACGCCGCGTTTCTCGAGGGGGAATTCGCCCCGACTCTCGACTCCCCTCAGATACCCATCCACGTTTGCACGTGGCTATTCTCGCTTCACGCGAGCATTTTTGCATTTAGACCTGAGGCGGTTAATTATTGAGGGAAAATTATTNAAATTCCCCCCGACTTTCGACTCACCTCAGATACCCATCCACGTTTACACGTGGCTATTCTCGCTTCACGCGGACATTTTAGCGTTTAGAATCCCGCTCGGGGATTAATTAACCTGAGGCGGCTAATTATTGAGGGAAAATTATTTTTTGGGTATTGTTGTCTTCGGTAGACTCTCCCGGANGAATGGATTAAAAAAGAAACATGCTGTCGTGAACGTTCAAAATAAAGACGATGCCTACTGCTTCTTATGGTCCATTATGGCCGCTCGCTGGAACGTTCGAGATAAGCAACGAACAAACTCATATCCCTCTTTCAGCACGGAGTGGAATTGATAGTGGCGAAGAATCAGAAAAAAAATAGATTGTGCCACTTTACTTGAGCAGAAATCCTCCAACCGCACTGCAAGAGGNTCACGCGGACATTTTAGCGTTTAGAATCCCGCTCGGGGATTAATTAACCTGAGGCGGCTAATTATTGAGGGAAAATTATTTTTTGGGTATTGTTGTCTTCGGTAGACTCTCCCGGATATTTTGTCTCAGGGCTTGTAATTTTTGACTCTGCCATTTTCGAGTTATGGCAAGTTGAGTTTTACGGAATTTCAGCCGTTTTGGCTGGTACGAAAAATCGATGGATGAATACGTTCTCCTCTCTCTCGCTCCCATTGTCGCTCGNAATTTCAAAATTTCAAAAATCAACTGACTGTTTCATTTGTTGTATACGCTGATACTGAGTGTTTATTCGAAAAAGTGTCCGATGACAATGATGTAAATACCAAAATATAATAAAATCATGTACCATTCAGTGTTGCATTTTATGTGAAATGTAGCTATGATAACTCAAAATCGGAACTCTCTATTTATCGTGGAAAAGACTGTGTACAGNGTTATTATCAGTATTGTTAGTTATTAATTGTAGATTTTTCCTTTTTGCTTCCGAAGGGAAGCATTGTTTTTGGTCGATTTTTCGATTCTCTAATTTTGGTTGCAAATGGTCCACAACGTCATGAAACGTAAAGAAATAATGTTTTTAGGGGGGTGTCTGTATGTATGTGTGTGCAGATTCGGGTTTTTGGTGATTTAATTTTAGAAAATTCAACGTAAATACGGTGAAATTTGCAGGTAAAAATTTGAAATTTCGGCTCATGATGGCTATGAATGAGCCTCACTTTGGTGCTTCGTTCCAGCTCGATCGGTGAAGTAGTTCCTGAGATATAATCACTTGTTTAAATTTNCAGTGGTTTATTGAGCAGCTACATATTTTAGCTATAAAAGTTGATGCCGAATTACAGAGAAATGAGCCGATGAACTTGACTTTTGAAATGGAGCGAGCAATTAATGCAGCTAAAAATTGTTATATTTGTGACAGAGCATTCACCGAAAAAGCAGTGAAGCATCGTGATCATTGCCACTTCACAGGCAGATATCGTGGTGCTGCTCATCCCGGCTGTAATCTGAATTATACGGAATCGTGTGTAATCCCAGTAGTTTTTCATAATTTGTCAGGTTATGACTCACATTGTTTTATTAAATCTCTTGCGAAACAATTCCAAGGCGCAGTGACATTAATCCCAATTAATAAAGAGAAATACGTTTCCTTCACGAAATCAGTCAAATCGACNGGCCTCTATCTAGAACACTTATATCATATATACCGATTTGTGCAAAGTTTGGAGATATTGCCGTTTATCCGTTTTTTCTTAAAAAACACTGTACGCGCGATAAGTCAATGAAAAAACGAGCTAGCGACTTGAAATTCGGTATGCTACTAGCTTTTGTAACATAGACAGTTCGTATTTTCGATAAGGTCAATCGGTCGAGCGGTTCGCGAGATATTCAATTTTTTGTGAAAATCTATTCTGTCAAATATCTCGTCAACTACTTGACCAATTAAAAATTTTCTTTTTTCAAAATATCCGTCTCGATCGCTACTATCCAGATCATTGAAAATATATATACCCGTCCATACAACCTTTTGGAGATATTCTCGTTTTTCTTTTTTTTTGTTGTCTCATTCTTGTGCGGTTGATAACTTGTGAAAAAAAACGATATGAAGTTGAAATTTGACATGTATATCTCTCTTATAATACCAAAGGTCCGTACTTTAAATCAGTGCCATCGGCACAGTGGTTTAGGAGATATTAATTTTTTTGCATAAATCCATTTTATTAAAAGGTTAAATATTTTCTTCTGAACATCCTGTACAGTATGGATCATTGCATTGAGCGAGGGTGACGTAATATACTGACATTATTTAAAAAATTAGACGATAGCATGGATTTCATCGGACCATTCTTTCCCAGTGACAATGTGGAGATCTGGTTTGAGTGGAATTCATATTTCTTGCCAATGGAAACAAATCAAAGGAAATAATTGAATCAGAATAGAACAACATACTTTTATTGATAAGAAAAGTAAGAGAAAATGATGATTTTACAAATGTGAGTTGAGAATAAAAAATTGATGGCTCACTATCGAATTTGGTTCTCATCTTTTAATCTCTAATATGCTTCCCTTCGGAAGCTTACTATCAATGAAATTGGTAGAAAAAAAAAAGAAAAAAAAGCATAATAAGAAAAAAAAAGTAACGATCATTCGTCTTATATCAAGTTGGCTTCTACCCCTGCTTGTTTTATATTTTTTTTGAAAGAATTGAAATGTCCTTTTTTTTTTAAATTGGTGATTCTCATATTTCAATAGTGAAACACGTAAGAACGATGTTGATTTCTTTTCCTTTTTTTGTAGTTTTGGCCACCCAATACCCGTCTCCACCTGAAATCCACCCCTCTCTCCACAACCTAGCACACTGAGCGAACCCAGGACCGTTACCTTTCCCCAGAAATCTAGTTTTCTCCCTTTTTGTGTAAATTTTTGAGGTTTTGGAATCAATTAGAATTGGTTTTGTAGAATCGTCCGGTTTGGTAATTCCGGCTAAAAATTACCTGGCGCCCATAGATTTTTGTATTTTTGAGTTTAACTAGATGAAGGGGAAGAAGCGCGAAGGTAATAGGCATTTTTAACCCCCACACGAAAATGTCACGTTACAAATGGCGCCCGACGTGGGACTCCGCGGTTATTGGGTGCGAAAATTTTTGGTTAGTTAAAATTTTTGCGTTTCTTCAAGAAATCTTTTTTTTTGTGGTTTTGAACTTTTGCGAATTTGAGAGTTTTTGGGATTTTGTTGTATCGGGTTTCATTTGACCCCACTCAAGATGAGGCTTCGAAATTGCGATTTAATTCTATTTCTCTCGTATTTTTCGATCCCGTGATGATCTCATTGCGCCGGAATTTTGTTTTTCGGGATTGCGACTTCATTCTTATTTCTCTCTTAGTTCTCGATTTCGTGATGATCTCATCATATTGAAATTTTATTTTTCTCGAGTCCTCTTGTTCCGTTCCTTTTGTCTTAAAATTTCAATTTTCGCCTGTTACCAAGCCGATTTATTTTCATGGGAGTGAGGGAGATCGTTGAGATTGAGAATTACGTGACATCATAATGATGTCATCGGTTAGGTTTAATCCGAGACAAATAAGAAGGAATTTTATTTGCCTCGGTTTTCCCTTGGTAACAAACCAAGCGGTGATTTGTCGAGAGTTTTGGGCAGCGACAGTCGCCTGTTGCTATGGGAGGGTCACGTGATCGATTACGTGA
Organism: Diachasma alloeum; assembly: GCF_001412515.2. Lineage (NCBI taxonomy): Eukaryota > Metazoa > Arthropoda > Insecta > Hymenoptera > Braconidae > Diachasma > Diachasma alloeum. The sequence continues at coordinate 3,607 of NW_021680835.1, read as the reverse complement.
TCCCTACCTTACGTAATTTCCCCTTCCTTTCGTCAAATGTTCCGCGGGCTCCTTACTCAGGAAATTAGTCCGCAGTAGGAGGGGAGTGAATCCCCACTCTACTCAGGCGGTATATAGGGAGGCCTCCGGCCCGAGTCCGACTACTACGTTTACGGCTCCCGAAGTGATACGGTCTATTTGAATTCGGAGTTGAGGACTTTTTTTTTAAATTTTATTATTGAGTTATTGCTTTTTCGGACTTCTTAACCTTTAGATCAGTTTTGAGTTTTGAATCCGTTTGAGTTGTGCCGAGATCTAGTGAATCCCTCTGGATTATTGGATTATTTGGAGTACTTGGTATTAATTCTTCGATCCTATTGGACAACTTCAGGCATTTAATCCAAATTATTAACATCATTATTATATCAGTTTTTTTTGCCTTTTCTTTCGGGAAAAGGTTATTTTATTGCAATCCGTTATTTGCTAACGGCTTTAATCGATTCTATCGATTTTCTCATCGAGTGTTACTCATTGAGGTTAACTAATTTCTCCGAATTTACATCGGACTTTTTCCAATCTCCGTATTGGTCCAGAATTGTTTCAATTTTGGTTAAGTTTTCCCTACTCCAAATCAAAATTTCGTTGGGCTTATATAATAATTTCCGATTCTTGATCGGTCTAAAGAAAAATGGGCGACCGAAAGTCGAACGATCCCACTCCACCTCTTAACGAGGATGGAACTCCTGGGGAACCATCTACGGGTGAGCTTCCCTAGAGCAACAGATCCACTACCCGTGGTGCACCTCCCGGTACTAGTAATCCTAGTACTGAGGCATCCATCCCCGGTGATGGTATTTTCGGAGCTGCAACTTCTGCGGTTGCTACGGGCGACCAATCTGTCCAAACCGATGGCCCAGCTGTGGAGACTCTCGTACCTCCCAAAAGGAAATATACGAGAAGGACCACAGTCCCCACCGCGAACCCAAAGGTAAAGGTTACGCGGTGCGGGTCCACTAGGAGTGAGACTGTTTCCGACATCGATACTTCCGATGCTGCTGCCGTTTCATCGGCGTCCATTCACGGGTCCATCCGAGTCGTTGGCACGGAAGATCCAAACTTGGTTAACCAAGATGGCACTCCAGATGAAGAGGCAATCGCTCTGGCCTACAATCGCATCTGCTTGGGGAATGTCCCAACCGAGAGGCGCACTCCCCAGGGAGTATATCCAGGGATTAACCCTGGGTTCCTTCTCTAGCCACCCATGTGGTCTGGCCAAAATCCGCAGCAACAAGGATATGTTCCTTTTACCGCAGGAAATCCCCAACCATCGGGGCTACCACATTATCCTTTTGCCGCAGCAGAAGGCAATCCACCGCCGCCAGGGGTACACCTGTACGCCGCGTGGCCGTCCTATCCTCCCTATGGGAGAGGTGTTCCTCAATCACAGGGACAAAATCCCCCTAGTACAGGGCACGTTCCTCCCACCTCTGGGGAGCGAAATTCCTCGAATGAGAGGCAAATCCCCTATCCTCAGGGTGTGGTTGGTCATTTCCCGCGACGGGTGATCCCCGTTGACGAGGACTTCCACTTCTCCGATGGAGAGAGTAGGTCAAATCGCAGGGGACCGAAACCCTTGGAGCCGGTATCCCTACTAAATTCGATGAAGAAATGGGACGCAATATTCTCCGGTCTTCCTCACGAAGACGTGGAGTTATTCCTGACTAGGATTGAGGAAGGTCGATCCTTCCTACCTATCCCCAATGATTTACTCCTCAGAGGCATTCCGTTCCTTCTGTCCGGTTCTGCGTTAAACTGGTATCGGGGTCATCTCCCTGAATTTCGAACTTGGGAACAAGTTCGAGAAATTTTCCAAACCACGTTTACGGACCCTGATTACCAAACGGCTATTCGCGAAGAACTCGCGCTCCGCACTCAAGCAGAAGATGAGTCGGTCAATAATTATTTCGCATGTATCCGTGGGTACTATACGCGTATTGTACCTGCGGTTAGTGAGTTGGATCAAGTGGTCCAAACCCACCGCAAACTCCTTCCCAATNCACGCATATAGTACCTGCGGTTAGTGAGTTGGATCAAGTGGTCCAAACTCACCGCAAACTCCTTCCCAAACTCCAGGTCGGGGTCGCTCTTCGTGACAATATGACCATGGATGATCTGGAGAAGGCCGTTAAGCGTCTCGAGAAAATTTACGAGAAGGCTGCTGATAGGCATCCGCCTCCAAGGCCGGAACATTCGATATGTCCAAGCCTGGCTTATCGCCCTGCTCGCCCACAGCGCTCACCAGCGCGTCCTCCTTTCCGTCGACCTTCTGTGTCGTTCAGGACTCCATCCGCTCGAGCGGTTTCCTTCGAAGAGGAAGGCGTAGATGAGTACGAGGAGGATTCCCAGGATCTCTATGAGTAAGAGTACCTTGCGGTTGACGCGGCCCGTGGGCCTTCCTCCCTTCCCCCTCAGGTCACCAATAGAAATCCAGCCAAACCGTTGGCCTGGCAGGGCAATACTCAAGCCCGACTCCGTACACGAGAAAGGCGTGCTCGCAGTCCAGCCCCTTCCGCATCAGGACCAGCTGGTCCTCCTGCTGGTATCACTCCGACTCCCCCAGCAGCTCTCGCTGCGGGTGGCCCCGTTGATACTCCTCCACTCCAGCAGCCTAGTCCAAGTAACTTGGTATGTTGGAATTGCAGTGGCGTAGGGCACCGTCATAGGGAATGTCCTGAGCCGCGTAGGATCTTCTGTTATGGATGCCGCAAATCGGGAGTAACCACTCTTAACTGCCCCTTCTGTAACTCCGGTCAACCGGGAAATGGGTACAGAGGCGCATAAATCCGTTACACGCTCCTCCACGTTCACCCGTCCTTAAGTCGGCCGCCCATACCTGTGCTGCATGTATCCTTTCTGTACAGCAGCAATTAAGTGAGGAGGAACTCTCGATTCCATGACTTCCACCCGTGGACCTAACCAAGGTGGATTCCGATCCGCGCTCTTTTGTTGAAACCGGAACCCATGCCCCCAAACGATGTGTTGGTACATGCGGTTTCGGATAACGCCCCTTTGGCTTTCCACGTCGATTTCATTATCGGTGGCCTTAGAGTCCGAGCGCTAATAGATTCGGGGGCTACTAGGTCATTCGCTGGTATGGCTGGTATCCTTCTGTTTGAGAAGGCTAAAATCCCGTTACTAGGCATCCCGGAGAAACGAGCAATTACTGCGGGGGGCAAAATCGAAATCGTCCGACATACGGCTGCGTGCATCGTGGACCTTGAAGGGCGTAATACTCCACTTAACGCGTTCATCATGCCTTCGTTATCCGAGGACTTCATCATTGGAATGGACTTCCTTGTGTCGGCAAGAATCGTAATCGATTTCTTTCACCAAACTTGGTATTACTGGGATAAACCGGATGAACGGTTCCGATTCACTCCTGTGGATCAGGTACAGCATCTCACTATGTGCTGCGGGTTACGTACCATCGAGAAATCCCAGGAGCAACAGCTCCAGGAGTTCCTCGATAGGGTCCTCCCGAAAAGGGAGGCTAAGCTGGGCGTTACGACTCTCACGTCTCATCGTATTGATGTTAATGGTCATCCTCCTATCCGGCAACGGCCTTACC
>NW_021680834.1:326913-334687 GCF_001412515.2 Diachasma alloeum | reverse complement strand
TCTCTCTCTCTCTCTCTCTCTCTCTCTCTCTCTCTCTTTCTCTCTCGGGACTGTTGAATTTACTTTTCTCTCAAAGTTTTGGGTTTTCACGGAAAAGCCCTTGGCTGTGACTTGTTTTAGAGAGCAATAAATTTGGATTAAAACTCAAATACTTGACATTTACAATTTTCTGCGACGGTTTTTCTCCCGCTCCTGAAGTTATTTTTGTCCTCTGTTCATTGTTCCTTCTTTTCCCTTATTTTCTCAATATACTACGTGTTACCACTATTATCTCAAAATCATTTTCGAACTCTAATTTGAATCTCCCGGATATTTATGGCCGATTAATAGTGTCATCTACGAAATTTATCGTCGGGACGTTACCATAGACCATCCAGTTAATATAGAGATCAGTGGTGGGAACCCCTGTACGTCGGGCCAATTTCCCCTAAACACAGCTGGGCGAGTTCTAAAATAGCGAAAGTCTAGTAACGTCCTCCAGACTTCCAGGGGTCGCGGTTCCACCCAAAACCGCTATGACTTCCACTGAAATATACTATAGTATACTGGAAAGGGCACTGCAATGCCAGACGCGTAAACGGAAAATGAGCCAGAGGAGTAGATTTTGGGGGCCACCTTTCTCGCTCTTTCGACGGTGTTGTAACGAGATTTTCTCGTTACGGGTTGAAATCCCCTTAAAAAGATACGTGAACTCTAAAATTGAGACATGAAGCCACATCTAGAGGGGGCTGAAGAAAGCCGCAACTATATGAACTGAGCGACAAACCGATGAAAGACCTAAGGCATAGCGGTTATGGGTGAAACCGCGACCCCTGGACTTCTGGAGGACGTTACTAGACTATCGCTATTTTGGAATTCGCCCAGAATGTGCTAGGGGAAAAGGGGCCGACGTACAGGCTGTCCAACTGAGTGATTCCATAGGCTATGTCAGAGTAGACTAGGGACCAACGGCCAGGTGAGAGGACTGGTGCCTCAGGGATCCCGTCGGGTTGATTGGTGGGGATAGGGTAACGGAATGACCTATCGTCGCTGAGATATCCAGACTAGGGGCAGAAGGCCCTAGTAAGATTCTGGGTTAGTCGAACGCGGACGCTCGAGCGGGGAAGTCGAAAGGATTTCTCCGATATATACTGTGGTGTTGGCTTGAAAGATGGCCACGGGAATGGTGGGCGAATAGCTCAGCGCAGCTAGGTGCATAACTGATGGTAGCGAGCGTAGGGGGATGCTCCTGCATCCCCCACAAACGGAAAAAGGGTTATTTTGGAACTGTTAGTGACGACTTTGTTGTTTCTGGCGTAATCCGGCTCGGCGAAACAAATGTCGTGCGCATGGGCCCGTGGGTCTGGAGTAGAGATCGTCCTCCTGTCGACCCGACCATTTGCCGACATTCGAGTACCCGGAGCCGGCGACGTGCGATGACCGAAGCAGTAACTGGTGGCCGAGAGCGCGGGTGGTCGTGAAGTGGGTAACAGTGTTCCACTTTGGTCGGATCAGCCTCTCGGCGTCCCGGGCTCTGAGGAGTCCCAGCTGATTTGCATTTAATTCTGAAAACCCTCCCGAGTCGACATACTCGGGAGGCGAAAGCCTACTGAGAGGGTGAAAAACCCTCCAGGACGAGAGTAAATTCGCTTTACATGGGGGATTAGGCCGTGAGGCTTAATGTCCAGCCTGAAACAGTGGCTGGTGACGTTTGGCATACGATACTCCTGGTGGACCTCGCCCACTGTACCGTGTCACACTGATGCTAGCTGGGCAACCCTTTGCCCGGCCACAGAAGTCCTCTGAGTGGACGAGTTTGCCTCAGAGGCCGGTTTTCGTCGAACCTCCCGTGAAGGTTCGGCTGGCGCNCAATATCTTTACAGTGTGCATGCGCGTAACGTCTCAAATGACCCAGGGTACAAGCGAGTTGAGAAGCTTAGGGTGAGTCATGCACAGTGAATTGATGTGTCATAGTATATTACATGCCCGATACGAGCCTTGGAAAACAGATCTCCGTCCCCCACGTGCAAGATTGCCTTCCAAGCCGAAGGGGTGGATGGCAAGGACGTGGGGGATGGTGATAGGTTTTCCATGGTGAGGTGTGTATATTAATTTTCGTGTCGAGAGACCTGAAAAACGCCAGTTTCGTGGTGCGCAGCATTGGTTATGCTTGTCCAAGGTAAGAGAATACTTTTGGAGCAGACGGTACGCCAGAGACAGGTGGCCTCCAAAATCAACCCTCTCTCTTGGCTCTCTTCGGGCAGCTCACTGTCCTTTCCAGTATATAGTATATTTCAGTGATGACTTCAGCCTTTCATTGTTGTGAGGCTTTTCGCATCTCGTCCCGGCTCCTTCAGCTGCCTCTAGATGTCTCTTCCTGTCTCTCTTTACAATCATTTCAAGAGTCTAAATTTCTATTTGAGGGGATTTCAACCCGTAACGATAAAATCTCGTTACTATTTTATTGAAGTTGTTATGGATGCAATGTTTAAATTTCGATATTACTATTAAATTTTGATATTACACCTAAAAAATACTCTTGGCCTATTCTATAAACTCTGAAGAGAAGTTCTCCCAGAAAAAAATCGCCCGAACCACTTGGATATCATTAAGAGGTGGCTGCATTTATTTTAACCTTTTTCGTTCTAATTCTCTTGTTGATGAATGATTTTGAATGGATGAAAAACACATGATATATATACTATATTGTTTATCGTGGATTTATTTTCCAATGTTTACCCGGGTTATTTGACTTTTCTTATCGAAGCTTTTGCGTCTCTTTGATTATTATATAGCCTTTGGTCATGTTGATTGCATTAATTCGTTTAATCATGCTATTGTTCTCCAAGGTGAATGGCGAGTTAAACGAAATGTACGAGAGTTTATTCCGGAGCCCACTGAAACGTGTGTTCGTTTATGGTACCTTAAAACGTGGACAACCTAATCATGAACTTCTTACCAGTAGTTCAAATGGTTATGCGAAGTTCATTGGTATTGGTAAAACCCTATACAAATATCCGCTGGTTATTGCTTCCAAGTACAACATTCCCTTTTTACTGAAACAGCCAGGAGTTGGGCATGTAGGTACTCTTTTAATTTTAAGAGAGGGCCAAGGTGAAACTTGAATGTCGTCGGTTGCTGAAAACATTCATAGAGTGACTCTTGATATACAGGGTGTCCCGCAACCGACCTTTTTCCTTCGAGGGTATTGAAGAGGGTGCTTTTTGAAGCGGAAAGTTCCTTTTCCATTTTTGGATCCTGGCATTTTTTTTGGTCGGACTTTTTGTTTTTGTTTGAATAACTAATTTCAGGGGCGAGTATTTTTTTTTACAATTGTTGAAATTTTTGTTTTGTTTTTTTTTTATGCGACATGACCCGGAAACTGATAGTCGATGGAACACTACTTACAGCACGGAATGTACTCGCGAAAAAAATTAGTATGATCCACAATTACTTCTGATTGTTCTTAGTTTTTACAATTATTAAGTATACAAATTAATAAGGTGCTTTTTTCATGGAAATCAGAGTTTATTATAAAAAAATAGACATTTAACGGTCGAAATATTCTCCGTTATTTTCGATGAGTTTACTCCACCTCACTGGCAACTGACGAATTCCTTCGCGAAAGAAACTTGGCGGTTTTGACTCAATAAATTCATCGATGCTTTTTCGGACTTCATCGATTGTTTTGAAGTGCTCATCAGCTAGGTGGTGTTGAAGAGATCGAAATAGGTAGTAAGCCGCTTGAGGGAGAACATCCCATCCTAATTCACAGATAATATCTTTAGTGGCTTTGGCGACATGCGGTCAAGCATTCTCATGTTGGATAATTACTTTTCTACTTCCGCTGCCAGTATATGGCCTGTTTGCTCCAATGCATCATTCAAATGAATAAGCTCTTGTTGATAAACCTTCGCAGTAACAGTTTGGCCAGGTTTAAGTAGCTTATAATATATATCACCCTTCATATCCCACCAGATATTCAGCATCACGTTTTTCGCATAGACATTGGGTTTCGGAGTCGACATCGATGGTTCGTCGAGATTCACCCACAATTTTTTGCGTTTAGGGTTATCGTATAACACCCACTTTTCATCGCCCATAATGATTTTGTGTAAGAAATCTTTTCTTTCAAATCAAGTGAACAGAGATAGCGCCGTCTCCAGTCGTCGCTCCTTATTTTCGGGACTCAGATCATGAGGAACCCATCTACCCTCGCGTTACAGCGTTTTTATTTATTTAAAATTGAAATGCAAAAAGAATGCAGTGCCTCAAATGTTGCTTATCGACAGACATCGTGTTTACTACTATTTTTTAAGGCTATGTAAGGAGTATTTACTGCTTCGGTAGCTGAATACTACCAACATATAAAATATTGAAATATAAAGTTTTTGAACGCAATTATAAACCGCGAAATATAGGGGCACCTTATTAATTTGTGTACTTAATATGTTAATAATTGATGAGTAATTAATTATTTAGGGCTAAATTTATTTTATTAATTTAATAATTTGTTATTTATTCATTTTATTTTATTTATTATTATTTTTTTAAATAATTGAATCTTGATTTTTTTACATACAGCACAGTGGCATGCACTGAGGGGGGGGGGTTGAAAATTGAACGGAAAAGGGGGGAGGTTTGCGGAACGAGTCTGAGTCCAAGTCATGCCTCCAAAGGGGGAGGGGGAAGCCACCCCCCACGCGTATCGGGGAGGATAAAATTTTCACACAGTGTGGGAAGGGGGTTGAGAAATGAGTCCGAGCTCAAATCATGTGTCCAAAAGTGTGGTGAGTATTTTTTTTTCGCTTTTTGCTCTCAGTTCGCATGGATTAGGGAAAATTGGACATTTCGAGGGGGTGGAAGCCACCCCCGCACTTATCGGGGAGGTCACAATTCTCATACAGTGAGCGGGTGGGTTGAGGAACGATTCAGGACCCAAATCATGTGTCCAAAAGAGGGGTGAGCATTTTTTTTTTCAATTTTTTGTTCTCACTCCAAACATATTGAGGTAAATGAAACATTTGTGAGGGAGTGGAAGCCGCCCCCACACGTATCGGGGAGGTTAAAATTTTCACACAGTCAGAGGAGGGGGTTGAGAAATGAGTCCGGGCTCAAATGATGTGTCCAGAAGGTAGGTGAGTATTTTTTTTCACTTTTTGCTCTCAGTTCACACGGATTAGTGAAGATTGAACATTTCGAGGGGGTGGAAGCCACCTCCGTACTTATCGGAGAGGACAAAATTTTAAAACAATGAGGGGAGGGGGTTGAGAAATGAGTCCAAGCTCAAATCATGTGTCCAAAAGGGGGGTGAGTATTTTTTTTCGCTTTTTGCTCCCAGTTTGTACGGATTAGGGAAATCTGGAAATTTCAAGGGGTGGAATGGCTTCCACCCCCCCCCCTCCCCACCGCACCCACTCCCCGCACCCCCGTACTTATCGGGGAGGTTAAAATTTTCACACAGTGAGGGGAGGGGGTTGAGAAATGAATCCGAGCTCAAATCATGTGTCCAAAAGTGGGGTGAGTATTTTTTTTCGCTTTTTGCTCTTAGTTCGCATGGAGTAGGGAAAATTGGACATTTCGAGTGGGTGGAAGCCAGGAAAGGGGAGGGGGTTGAGGAACAATTCAGGACCCAAATCATGGGACCAAAAGGGGGGTGAGCATTTTTTTTTCATTTTTTTGTTCTCACTCCGCACGTATTAAGGTAAATGAAACATTTGTGAGGGGGTGGAAGCCACCCCCACACGTATCGGGGAGGTTGAAATTTTCACACAGTGAGGGGACGGGGTTGACAAATGAGTCCGAGCTCAAATCATGTGTCCAAAAGAGGGGTGAGCATTTTTTTTTTTAATTTTTTGTTCTCACTCCAAACATATTGAGGTAAATGAAACATTTGTGAGGGGGTGGAAGCCACCCCCACACGTATCGGGGAGGTTGAAATTTTCACACAGTGAGGGGACGGGGTTGACAAATGAGTCCGAGCTCAAATCATGTGTCCAAAAGGTGGGCGAGTATTTTTTTTCGCTTTTTGCTCTCAGCTCGGATGGAAAATTGAACATTTGGAGGGAGTGGAAGCCACCCCCGCACGTATCGGAGAGGTCAAAATTTTCATACAGTAAGGAGACGGGGTTGAGGAATGGTTCTGGGCCCTAATCATGTGTCCAAAGGGGGGGGGGAATATTTAAAAAAAACCTTTTTTTTTTGCTCTCACCTGAGACTTTGAGGTCTCCCTTGTGGCACTACGTGCATGCGAGCATCCACAGTCTGCTGGAACACACCTGATTTCGGATGTTGTCGATTGGTCCATCTATCGCGGTACCTTCGCGCTGCCTCTGCTGCAGAACACTTGAATTCCCCATAAATTGGATTCATATGAACGTGTGCAGTCACTCTGTAATTCTCCATTCTTCCTTTTATGCCAAATTCCGATAAATATGAAACATAGATAACTTTCCCTCATGAAATAAAAATATTTACCTCATTTACCTATTTATTTATCGTACCATTATTTCTCGATTCTTAGGGAAAGAACCTTCCGATATCTTGAATGTTAACATTGAAGGGAAATAAGAGACGATGTAAATAACACGAATGAGTCAAACAAAATTCTATGTTATTGCGTATTTTTATCGTCTCTCGTCCTCTGTTTATGTCAACACTGAGATTCCTGGAAGTTCCTTCAGTGATAAATAACGAAAATAAGAGGTAAGTTTTGTGTTTCGGGGAGGGAGAGTCAGTCGTTTTCGTCAACCGTGTTTGATTCTTTGCCGGAGTCAGACGTGAAGTGAAAATTATGGTGAATTTCGCAGGGAACGAATACGCTGATGTGCACCTTATTTATGATGCATGCCGATGTGATGCAGTCGAGTCAGTGCGACTGTATCGCATCACATACCCGAATCGACACCACCCGACTTCACAAGTGTTCCGGGATGTGGACTCTCGCATGCGAGAGAATGTGGTTGTGCCACCAGGTCACGGTGGAGGACGTCAACGTGGACTTGACGACGAGGAAGCAGTCTTGGCGTGTGTGGAGGAAGACCCGACGACAAGTTGTCGGAAGATTGCAGCAGAAATTGGCTACCCGAAATCCACGGTGAACCGCATCTTGAAAGAAAATTCTCTCCACCCGTTTTACTACACCAGAGTCCAGAAAATTGAGCCGGGAGATGTAGAGCAGCGTCTGCACTACTGTCAAGAGTTTCTGGCTTTGTATTACCAGAATGAAAACTTTTTGGCCCAAATCATGTAGATCGATGAAAGCCTGTTCACGAGAGAGGGGATTTTCAATCAACAGAATTTACATAATTACGCTATTGAAAATCGTCACTTGGTGAGGGAAAAAAGCTTTCAGACACGGTGGAAACTGAACGCGTGGGGAGGAATAGTGAGTGATCGGATGTTTTTCTCGCAACTTCCGGATTATGTGAATGTAAGTATTGAGTGCACAATAAGGCGTGTCAAATTACAGCCCTATACTTTTTTTTCTTGTCCCCGAAAAAGTGTTAGCGTATAAAAACACCTTCAAGGTGACGAAATATGTTTGTTGAACCCTCATCTCTCCGTACCATCCATTTTTTCAATAAAAAAAAAACATTTTTTAATTAAAATAAATAATTTCGAAGATTGGGATTCGTGAGGCGTTGGGAGGGGAGAGGCATGAAAACGAAGGGTTGCAAATTTTACCCGGCAAGGGGAAGGGGTCCCTGAACCTATCTGAATCCTCCCCATCGCTCCATTCACATGCGTTAATTCAATAAAAAATAAAATTGTTAAATCGAAAATGAAAATCTCA
>NW_021680834.1:221913-319413 GCF_001412515.2 Diachasma alloeum | reverse complement strand
GCGCCCATAAATTTTGAGTTTTGAGTTTAACTAGATTCAGGGGAAGAAGAGCGAAGGTAATAGGCATTTTTAACCCCCATGCGAAAATGTCACATTACAAAGCATTTAATTACTTCGTTAAAATTATAGTTCATGAGCCCTTGACAGTTGATAGACCCCGACCGCGTCAGCTGTGAATTCCCTCGTCATTCTATAAAATTTTGTTAATTATTTTCGATTAAAAATTTTATTTAATTAATTATTCGACGAAAAAAGAATTCTGTCTCATTTGGCGCCCGGCGTGGGGCACTCGAGAAGTTTTGTCAAAACTGTAATTAGAACCAAGTGATTCTGATTTTGTGTCGAGTCAATTGCTTAGCCTTGTCAAATGTAAACATCGATATTGTACTCGAGTAGACCGTACGAGCGTCTCTCTGTTGCTTTATTCTCTCTATCGCTTATTTTCTTTTCTATTTTCAACTGTTTGAATCAATAAATATCGATTTTCGGATTCAAGCGGACTCATCTACCAACACGTCTTGTCGGTTGGTAGGCGAAGAGGTTTGGATTCGACAAATTAGAAACAAAACTTATTTGAGTGATCACAATAATTCTTGTTGTTTATTGTTAATAAATGTTGTCGAACATACTTCTTCGGCGAATTAGAATTAATAGTGTAGACAAATAAAATTTGTTGAATAATGAATTTATTTTGATTAGAAACAATCTGTATGACCTTGCTCAACACATCGTCAAAGTTATTGTTAATCAATTGTTAGTGCAAATGGTCTTGTCCAGTACCTCGTTAAATAATTAATTATTTATTTATTTCACCGGGTTTTCATTGGTGTTGCCCTGAATATCGGTCGATTATTTTGTTTTATTTTTATGTTTTTCCGATTGTTGAATTATTGAAACAATTAAATATTTTGCTTCAGCCTTATGTGAACTGGGTTATGTTGTAGTAAAATCTATATAGTCAACTGAAGAATAAAATAAATCTTCAATTTAAATATCAGATATTTTATTAAATAAAGTCGACCAGCATTGAACTTGTATCGGAAGATAGAAATGCCGAGAGGACTGTCCATGTTTTACTCTCCGCCGCGTAGGCCGTCAAATGAAAATCAACTGCGCGAGTCTGCTTTAGCCGCGAGGACGGAGGGCAATGGGACTTGTTTATTAAACCGAATGATGTCAATAGATTCGAGTGGTCGAGGAGGAAGGTCGACACCCGTCGGTAGAGGTAGGGGACGTCTTACGCCTTCACCAATACCTTTTGCCGGTTTCCCCAAAAATAATCCTATCAATCCCCCTGCCCAAATTGACTCAACGTCATCGACCTCCCAAAGCTTTACGTCAATACAAGCTGATCCCATACTTCCTCCAGTCTACACTACCGCTCCTTCAGCTCCATTCGGTTCTGCTTCCAACCCAGTCAATCCACAACCTCCACTCATGGATCATGAATCCCAGGGTAACGATGACGGTTCCGAAATAATAATCTCTTGCGTAAATCAAATATAAAGAAACGTCGATGACGTCAAAGAATCGGTGAATCGAATTGGAGAAAGATTAGGAACAGTCGAATCAATGAGCGATCGCATCGACATGCTAGTTATCCAGTTTAGGTCAGTGATGGAAAATTTGGAGAAACGCCCCATACCGTCGAATACACCCGAGAATCGAGCAAGCGAAACACCTCGTACTTTGCAACGCGACGAACGGTGCGAAAGGGGAGTACTCGGACAGTTCGACGATTATCACATACAAATTAACGATACAGATGAGTCGGTCGAAGATGAAATGCCTAGCAATAGTCGACGAGAGGTACCACCTTCAGTTCCTGGGTATCACCCGGATTTTCAACATGATACCGCTCCTGTCAATTTGAGGGGGAGAGGTTTCAGACCTTACAGGGCCCCAAACCCCGTCGATGAACGCCATGTGCACTTTAATCTCACCGAAAATAGAAATAGCAATCCGGGCGCCATGCCCACAGGTCCAATAGGTAACCCTGAAGTAAATGGTCAATCAGACCAGGTATTGTCAAATCATCTCACCGCGAATAAATTTATTGAAATGGTCATTCAAACGCGCTTGCCCAATGGTCAGATAAAGGAACGAACAGTATTCCTCCGTCAAGAGCAAATCGATGAAATGAATACAGAGGCCGATGCCTTTATTCAAAGTCGAAATGAACCCTCGTCATTTTCCCGTACCGATCACAGTGCTCGAGGACAGAGACGAAATGAAAGTGATGATTCTAGACAAAATTGCAATCCTCAACGAGATCGTGAAAATAATCCCAATTCAAGTCGATACGAACCCTTTACAGGAAATATGAGGTCAAGAAGAAATGTTAGGAATAATCCAAACAGAGATTCCAGTGATAGCGACGATCCCTATCCACCTAATCAGCACTTTCCCAGCAGTCGAAGATGTTATAGTCAGTGGAGATTTTACGGTAGAGAGTCGTTCTCACCCTTTTGCGGTTATAATAACGACGAGTATTCTCCCACAAAGATTAGTAAAATGGTTAATTCCTGGAATCTGAGTTATTCCAAATCTGAGAAAGATGCCCACCAGTTTCTGGTTCTCTTGAAGGAAAGTATAAGTTCTAGTGGAGTCCATAAGGACTATGTGATCCCTTTTCTGTCGAGTATATTCGAATATTCCTATCGCTCGTGGTATCTCTACAATAAGAAGCATTGGTACATGTGAAAAGAGTTTGCGTATACTTTTCGTTATCAATTTGAAGTCTAGAAAGATGACGCGGATCTTCATATTGATCTCTCAAAGTTAAAACCGAATAAAGGCGAGAGCCTCGTGGAATTTTCATGTCGAGCTAGAATTATCTTCGAACGCATGGCTAGTCCACCCAACTTTAACAAACAGCTTAAGCATATAATGTCAAAGTTTAATCCCAGGCTAGCATCTGAAATTCTCAACTTGCATCTTCTTAATTATGACGATTTCTTCCATTATGTCAGCGCGAGAAATTATTTGTACCAAAATTCACCCAATTAACTAGGTCAAAGTTCTCGTTTTAAATCAAAATCAAGATTCAATTCTAACCAACCCGAACTGAAATGTGCTCAAGGCGCGCATTATCTGTCAGAACGCGACGAAGATGCATGTGATGAAGGTGATACTGAAGACCACAGTGAACAAGTCGTAGACTTAACTGTTGTCCAACAGCAAAATGAAAAGTCAAATCAATTTTCTACCAATCAAAGACTTTGGTCAGACAAAGGTTAGAGAAAAATTTGGAAAATTTTGAGAACACTGGGAATTCCAACGAGAACAAGAATGCTCAAAGTAATCAGCCAAAGTCAAATCAAAGTCAACCTAAAACATTTGATCAGTCGAAAAATTTTTTGTTATAGTTGTGAACAGTGGGGACACGCCACGCGTTTCTGTACCGGCGATAGGCAGCTGGTATGCCTCGTTTGTCGTAAGGTAGGACAGCAGAGGTTCCAATCAACTCCTCATCGTGAGAAGTCAAAGTTGAAGAGGAGTTGAATATCAATCAAGTCAAAAACCTAAATAATTCAGAGAATAATACTGCAGTCAAAGATAACAGTGCTGAAATCAAATTGAATATTATTTATGATTCCTCGGAAGAGTCAAGTTTAAGCGATGATGAGTTGGAATTAATCGAGCAATTGAAACCAACAGAGTCAGTTCAAACTCTATCAGAGTTACTAGTGTTAACAGATCAAAGGGTTGATAGTGTCGACAGCGAACGAAGCCTCCGTGTCCGTTCGTATGAAAACTGGCGACCTGTGAGTCTTTGCCCACACGCAATACATTGTCTAACCCAGCGTCGAATTTATTGTCAAGGAGAAGGGTCAAATGAGCCCAAAAGAGCTGTGAAAATTCGAGTTGAGATTTCCATCTTTGGCGAAAAAGTAACGGGAATTATTGACAGCGGTAGTGATCGATCCTTCTTGAGCAAATCAGCATTTAATCGAGTCAAGAATTATCAAATACCTGAAATAAAAGACGACAATTCGTCCGAATCAGGAGTACGGCTAGGAGATAAGTCATTAGTGAAGACGTTAGGAGGCACAGGCTTTGTTATCGATGTAGGAGATGTATTTGGTCCACAGTGGCTTAGTGTAATGCCGGGATTGTCGAATGATGTAATTTTGGGCATGGATTTTTGCCTAGCATTCAAAGTTAATGTCCACCCGATCGCTCAACCATGGAATTTAGCGGGTAGTAAACATCGTTACCTATTGTACTAGCGTCCCACTATCTCCAGTCACTTACAGGCTCTCTCAGTCGATCAGACGCAGAAATTAAAGACTTTCCTAGATGCAGAATTTGCAAAATTCAACCGAGAATGCACCGGTCAGACTGACTTGATAAAACACGAAATTGAGATGATCGATCTGACACCTCATCGACAAAAACCCTACCGTCGAAACGAAATCATTAGGAAGTTCATTAATGAAGAAGACGATAGGCTCCTCACAAAGGGATATGTTCGTTATGGCGGAGGCGAATGGGCGTGCTCACCCGTAGTAGCTCCTAAAGCTAATGGGGGGCTTCGATTCTGTATCAATTACAAACCCGTCAATCGACAGACGAAGAAACCCACGTATCCTTTACACAATATGAGGTCAATTTTATCGCAACTACATCAAGTGAAGATAATTTCGAAGTTAGACATGAGTGAAGCCTTCCATCAGATTCCGATGCACGAAAATAGTCGAAAATACACCGCATTCGTCGTAGAGGGTAAAGGTCAGCTCGAGTGGTTACGGATGCCTTACGGTTTCACCGGAGCCTCATCTACCTTCCAAAAATTAATGGATTTATTGAAACGAAAATTAAAGATTTAATTGTCGAGAGAAAGTTATCAATGGAATGGACTGACAAGGTCTTTACTTATCTCGACGATTGGATAATTGTCAGCGAGAATTTTCACAAACATATCGGTATTTTGTCGCTACTATTCGAAGTTCTACGTAAGGCGAAGTTGATTATAAACCGAGAGAAGAGTAGTTTTGCATGAAATGAGGTTAAATTTCTCGGTTATATTATCGACGAGTTCGGAATGAGACCTAATCCTGAGAAATTTTAACCAATTCTAGATTTTCCAGTTCCTAGACACCGAACACAGTTACCTCAATTTAATGGTTTAGTGAATTGGTATCATAGACACTTAAAGAAGATAGCTAGAGTTCAAGGACCCCTAAATAAATTGACGAGTGTGAAAGTTCGATGGAAGCGGACAGACGCCGAACAAAAAGTTTTCGAGGAAACGAAAAGGTTACTCGCGAATGCCCCGCGTCTTTACGTCCCCATCCCGGGTCAGCCGTTCATGTTATACACTGACGCGAGTGATTTTGGCCTTGGTGCAATCTTGGTCCAAGGTAATCCGGAAACTGGCGAAGAAAATCTCATCGAGGTTCTAAGTCGACCTTTACGAGGCGCGGAACTTTACTATACAACCAGCGAGAAGGAGTGCCTGGCGGTTGTATGGTCAGTCGAAACATTACGTTGTTACTTGGAGGACATGCCCTTTAAGGTGGTAACCGACCACCAGGCTCTACTTTGGTTGCACTCGTTGAAAAATCCTGCTGGACGTCCCGCGAGACGGGCAATATATTTATATCAACACGATGTGACAGTCGAACACAAGCGCGGTACATTAAACGATTACTTGTCGAAAATCCAATTTGCGTATAATACAGTACCACACGCGGGTAGTCGAGTTGCTCCCTTCTTCTTAAACCACGGTCACGAGGCGAGGGTAAAACATGATCCACGCGATAGTACAAATAGGACGCGAGTTGTCGATGACGATTCCATAACATATTGGGTCGAGAGAATTAGTTAAATCGACGAATTTCGTCACAAAGTAGAGAATCAATTGTCGAATTATTCAAACAAACGACTCGATAAAGTCAATGCTGGTGGAATTAAATCCATAGACATCAAAATAGGGACAGAAGTATATTACCCAAATAAAAAATTGAGTAATAAGGCCGAAGGTTACTTCTCTAAGTTAGGATACCGATATCTGGGGCCAGCTTTTGCCAAAAGAATAATAAACCCCATGATAATCGATTTGGCAGACAAGTGCGATAAAATAGTAAGAAATTATCATTCAACTAATCTTAACATCCCACGTCGAAGCTTACGCGAAATTAACCACCTTCCGTAGATAGCCAACTACATCTATAGCAGCGGAGCAGCCACCTGTCATCATGAGCGAGCCTGAAGACGTCAGTAATGTATCTTTGACGAGGGGAGATGGAGAAAATCTGCAAGCACTGCTCCAAAGAGCATTAGAACTGGAGACACAGCTCCAGTCTGTCAAGGACCAGATACAGGCTCATCAGAGCGATACCATATCAGTGGCCCATTCCCAAGTTACTGATGATAATAACTCATGTGTATCGACTGACCTAGATGACTTCTTCTTGGGGACTCTACTTAACGATGACACAGAGCCCCCAACGGCGGAGGGTAAAGCCGAGGACGAAAACGTCGAATCAAAGACGCCAACAAAATCTTCAAAAATAGACGTTGAAGGTGAGGACCAGGAGATCGAGTCAAAAGCTCCAAATGACTCAACCAGCCGCCCTAGCGGTTCCAATGTCAGCGCAGAAGTAGCTCAATTCATCCAGGGAATTCGAAATCAACCATTCTCCAAGTTCCAGCTGGATAAAGTCACAATTATGATTCCTAAACAACTTGTCGATGAGAACAAACGAAGACGTCGAGAACTGGCCCCTGATCACCCTGTCGCCAGATTCAGAAACGGTCGAGAATTGAATTTGGCCGATATCCGACAAGCAAAAGTTGCACTATCATTCACAGTGGAGCCATTGCCTGCTGAGAAAATGCCACCTCTCAACGACATCTTAGAAGAGTTGGAAGTTCCCAGACTCTTGAACGCCAATGGGGCTGCAGAGCCACTATACATGGTTGACTGCAGGATTGTGACTTCGAAGCTGCTGAGAAATCTCATTACCAAGAGAGCTGAACATCTTCAGAAGAGCTTGGAGAGCAAAAAGGTCGATGTTTGAACGCAGACTTATGTAGTTGCAGTAGCAAAACAACACGTCGTAGGATGCATCAATTGCAAAGCCCACGGACACCACTTTAAAGACTGACATTGAAATTTTACCCAGGTTTTTATCGAATTTGGGGAGCTGTTGGCTACGATCACAAGGACTGTCCCTATCCTCACGGGATAAAACATCAACTGGCTCTAGGACTCTGCCCAGGATGCTCATGCCACCAAAGTCTATATGTTGCTGAGTGTCCTGACTGTTATATCAGATGGGCAGGACTGGTCGACTGGCCCAGGCTGAATTACGTCACTATGCCACCCTGGCTGATTCCATTGGAGCATCGTCCACTAGTTGGGGTAAACACTAACCTTCTCCAACGTAAAATCAAAGTTAAATTCGCCAACCATCAGGACACTCCAAGCCAGATTCTACAGTATTTAAGACGCGAGAACGCGTTACTCGACAGTTACCCAGACAACCCAGACACTCAGAACGTTGTTGACACCCTATCTGAGGAGAAATGGGAACGTGCTGTTGCTGCCCTGCACTCCCCATACGTCGACAAATCACTCGACGAGATCATGACAGAACGTCCGGAGTTCGCACCAGAGGAAGAGTTTCACGTCCTCGTCACCAAGATCTTCAAGAAGCCAGCCAAGTAGCAGTACCATTGAACAGATTTAAATACTCCCTTAATTAAAATTTAATAGAACTCAAAGCACTCCATTATTTTCATTTACTTTCGCCGTTGTTTTGTCAAGGCACTTCATCAAACTTGAAAAGACCGTAGTTACTTCAAGTTTTCGACGCTAATTGTCACGGTCATTATGTTAAAACTTGCATACGTCATTACGTTGTAGTTTATTGATGTGAATAGTCGACTCAAGTTCTGTTTCATTAAATAGTATAAGAAAGACCACTATTCAGTCATTTCAAAATCCCTCATTTCATTCACAAATGCCATTTAGATGGAAGAATATAGAAATTAACAGCTAATGATTAATTATTTGAATTTTCAGCTTCAGTTGCTCCCATGTAACCATTAATTTCAATTCGACAGAAATATCATTACAATCGCAACCTCAAAATATTTCGCGTCGACAACCAGGACTGAAAGGGGAGAGTGTGACCGAAAATCTATTACCCGGTCATCACGCTCAATATAAATAAATGAAAAGTCGAAATAGGATATTAAACGTTGAAAAATGTCAAATTCAAATTAAATCGAGCGCCTACAGTCGCACAGAGGCGCTGATGTCTCGCGGAATTATTGATTTTTGAGGCGGTTATAGAGGGGTCAACGGGCCCCAAGCAACAAGTCACGACGAGCACACGACACTTGGTTCCTGGCCTTGAAATTGTATCGAGTCTTTTATCCTGCGATCACTGAGTCTTTTGTATCATTTATACGTCAATTAATTGTGTTCTATATTGTCGATATTACTTACTAAGATACATTTTCTACTATATAAGCTGTGAACTTACGTCAAACTGTAAGTAAATGGTCTTCTGTCGAAATAATATTTTCTTTAAAGCTGAATTTCTGTATTCTTCCATTGGGTCTTCCCAACCGAATCCTTCATCTCTATTTCATTCCATTTTGTCGACATATTGCCTTGTTTGGTTTGTTAGTTTACCATAAAACTATAGCTGGCGCCCGACATTTGTTGTCAATCATTTAATTACTTCGTCAAAATTATATTTCATGAGCCCTGACAGTCGATAAACCCCGACCGCGTAAGGTGTGAATTCCCTCGTCATTCTA
This sequence comes from Diachasma alloeum, assembly GCF_001412515.2. Classification (NCBI taxonomy): domain Eukaryota; kingdom Metazoa; phylum Arthropoda; class Insecta; order Hymenoptera; family Braconidae; genus Diachasma; species Diachasma alloeum. The sequence continues at coordinate 310,632 of NW_021680834.1, read as the reverse complement.
TAAAATTTTGTTAATTATTTTGGATTAAAAATTTCATTTAATTAATTATTTGACGAAAAAGAAATTCTGTCTCAGAATAAAAAATAAAATTGTTGATTAAAAAATGAAATTTTATAAAATTGACATTTTACGAGGCGGTGGAAGAGGTAGGCATGATAACAGGTTTCAAATCTTACCCGGCAATGGGAGAGGGTGCCAGAATCTATCTGAGCAATTCTCATCGCTCCGTTCGCACGCTTTAATAAAATAAAAAATAAAATTGTTGAATAAATTTTGAATATTCCTTTTTTTAATTTTAAATAAAGCATGTAGAGGGCTGGGGGGGAGAGGTGGCTCAAATAGATTCTGGAACCTTCACTCCTTGTTGGGTAGAACTTACGACCCTCCGTTATCATGCCTGCCCCCTCCACCCACTTGTGAAATCTCGAAATACGAAATTTTCATTCTTTATTTAATAATTTTATTTTTTATTCAATCAACGCATGTAAACGGAAGAGTTGGGGTAACTCAGATAGATTTTGTGACCCCCTTTTCTTGCTGGGTAGAATTTTTAACCCTTCGTTATCATGCCTACCCCTTCCACCCTCTCGTGAAATCTCAAAATTCCAAATTTTCATTTTTCAATCATCAATTTTATTCTTTATCCAATGAACGCATGTGAACGGAGAGGTTGGGGTGACTCAGATAGATTCTTTGACCCCCTCCCCTTGTAAGGTAAAAATTATAACCTTCCGTTGTCATGCCTCCCCCTCCCAACCCCTCGCAAAGTCTAAATTTTCTGAGATTTTTATTGTTTATTTAACAATTTAATTTTTTATTAAATTAAGGCATGTAAACGGAGGGATGAGCGTGGCTCAGATAGATTCTGGAACCCCCTCCCCTTGCCGGGTAAAATTTTCAACCCTCCGTTTTCATGCCTACCCCCTCCGCCCCCTCGTGAAATCTCAAAACCCCGAAATTTTCATTTTTTATTTAACAATTTTATTTTTTATTCAATTAAGACTTGTAACGGAGGGATGAGGGTGGCTCAGATAGGTTTTGGGACCCCCTCCCCTTGCCAGGTAAAATTTGCAACCCTCCGTTTCCATTCCTACCCCCTGCATCTCCTTGTGAAATCTCAAACTTCGAAATTTTCATTCTTTATTCAACAATTTCATTTTTTATTCAATTAACACATGTAAACGGAGAGATGAAGGTGGCTTAGATAGGTTCTGGGACCCTCTCCCCTTGTTGGGTAAAATTCGCAACCCTCCGTTATCATGCCCACCCCCTTGTAAAATCTCAATTCTCGAAATGTCGATTTTTTAAACAACGATTTCATTTTTTAACCAATTAACGCATGTAAAAGGAGGGCTGGAGCTGGCAGCTTGGAAAGATTCTGGAACTCACGAATGTCAAATGTCACGACGGTCACAAGGGGATGATCAAATTTCACGAGGGTCAAACGTCACAAGCGGATCGTCAACATTTCAGGGTCCGAAATAATTACGTGGAAAATTCAGTAAAGCTGAATAATATTGATACCATTATCCTTCTTACAATTGAGAGTCTGCGATAGTTCCATTCGACTCTTCAGGATCGTTTAAGCACCGTATTCCTGTGTGACTCTTGTGACCCTCGCGATGTTTAATCCTCGTGAAATTTGCTCATCTCTTTGTGACGTTGGAACCTCGTAAAAAATGGCCATTGTGACATTCAACCATCGTGAAATTCCATTATTCCTTTTTAACTCTCGTGACGTTTGATTCTATTGAAAATTTAACGATCCCCTCGTGAACCTTGGGACGTTTTATCCTCATAAAATTTGACCATCCCCTAGTGATCCTCATGACCCTCGTTACGTTTGACCTTCTTGGAAATTTGACCATTCACTTGTCAAATCGTGAAATTTGCCCTCATCCCCTTGTGACGTTTCACTCTCGTGACATTTGACCATCCCCTTGTTACGTTTCACTCCCGTGACATTTGACCATCTCCTTGTGAAATTTGATCGTCCCTAGCTGAATGAATTTCCAACAAAAAGTGTTATTTGATTTTTTTCTCGTAAAATCATTTGTTATCGAGATAAATTTATATGAAGCGGGATATGCAGAATGTGCCCATTTCATACTAGCACATGGCCACAAAAGTACATGAACAAAATTTTTTTTAGTCATTAAACCGTTCATTATCTTCCCTTTAGATATCTTTGAACCCCCCTCGGAAAATCTCCCCCGGAATCGAATATTTTATGACTATTTTTAGACTTTAAAGTTGAATTAATTTTTTTTACGTGTATTTTGAATAAGAAATACAAATGACCTGTGAGCGACACCTAAATATTGACCGATTGCTGTAAATTATACGGCATTTTGAACATCTTTTCATACGCCAACAGTTTTTGGGGTACGAGTGAAAAAAAAATATAGGGCTGAAATTTTACACGCCATAGTGCACACGTACAAACATACGACATACCCCCGCAAAAATATTGTTAATTTCCATTTGTGCTCTTTTCAGAGCCAACAGTACCTCGCATTTATCAGCCAGACGCTTTCGGAATTGCTGGATGATGTACCTGTTGCCGGTAGACCTCGCTGGTTCCAGCAGGATGGAGCACCACTTCACCGTGCTCGAGAAGTTACTGCTTACCTGAATCAGCAGTTTCCTAGACGTTGGTTCGGTCGCTATAGCCCGCTCCACTGGCCAACACGGTAAGACTACTCGAGAAAAAAAATTGTACCGGAAAGTGATGGATTTCTATCCTCATTAGTTCCCCTGATTTGACGCCGCTAGACTTCTTCCTTTGGGGCTATCTGAAGGAACAAGTCTATAAGTCAGAGCCAGAGATCATGGAGGACTTAGTGGCGCGACTACATGCAGTCGCAAACAACGTGGATACTGAAATGCTCCAGTATGTTACGGTGGAAGTCCTCAGAAGGATTCATGCCTGCGTGGCTGCTGGAGGAGGCCATTTCCAGCAACTGCCAGCATGAAAATCCATCACAATTGGCCCTTTTCAGGGCCACCAAAAATTTGACGTGACATAGCAAACGATTTTGGAGGCAAGAGAAAGTGAGAAGATTTCATGTGGGTCGATGGATAGGGGTGACTTCGGAGGGATGATTTGAGCTCAGACTCATTTCACAACCCCCTTTTTCATTGTGCCAAAATTTCCACCCACCCAATACCTGCGGGGGTGGCTTCCACCCCCNATACTCACCCCCCTTTTGGACACATGATTTGGGCCCAGAATCATTCCTCAACCCTCTCCCCTCATTGTATGAGAATTTTGACCTCCCCGATAAGTGCGGGGTCGGCTTCCACTCCCTCGAAATGTCCAATTTTCCCTAATCCGTGCGAACTGAGAGCAAAAAGNGTTAATTTCCATTTGTGCTCTTTTCAGAGCCAACAGTACCTCGCATTTATCAGCCAGACGCTTTCGGAATTGCTGGATGATGTACCTGTTGCCGGTAGACCTCGCTGGTTCCAGCAGGATGGAGCACCACTTCACCGTGCTCGAGAAGTTACTGCTTACCTGAATCAGCAGTTTCCTAGACGTTGGTTCGGTCGCTATAGCCCGCTCCACTGGCCAACACGGTAAGACTACTCGAGAAAAAAAATTGTACCGGAAAGTGATGGATTTCTATCCTCATTAGTTCCCCTGATTTGACGCCGCTAGACTTCTTCCTTTGGGGCTATCTGAAGGAACAAGTCTATAAGTCAGAGCCAGAGATCATGGAGGACTTAGTGGCGCGACTACATGCAGTCGCAAACAACGTGGATACTGAAATGCTCCAGTATGTTACGGTGGAAGTCCTCAGAAGGATTCATGCCTGCGTGGCTGCTGGAGGAGGCCATTTCCAGCAACTGCCAGCATGAAAATCCATCACAATTGGCCCTTTTCAGGGCCACCAAAAATTTGACGTGACATAGCAAACGATTTTGGAGGCAAGAGAAAGTGAGAAGATTTCATGTGGGTCGATGGATAGGGGTGACTTCGGAGGGATGATTTGAGCTCAGACTCATTTCACAACCCCCTTTTTCATTGTGCCAAAATTTCCACCCACCCAATACCTGCGGGGGTGGCTTCCACCCCCGGAAAAATGTTTTCCCTCTAATACTCTTCAAGTTCTCCTCATTTCGCCGTTTCTCCGTAAGAGCGCGCAGTCTCTTCTCCCGTACCTCAAGTGGCCATTTGTGGCCTAAAAGCATTAGAGAGTTAATTTGCCTCAATCCGTGCGAAGTGAAAGCAAAAAGCGAAAAAAAGTACTCAGCCCCCTTTTGGATACATGATTTGGGCTCAGACTCATTTCTCAACCCCTTTCTCTCATTATGTGAAAATTTCAACCTCCCCGGTACCTGCGGGGGTGGCAAATGAACCATTTGACTTCCAGACAAATGGTTCATTTATCTCAATACGTGTGGAGTGAGAACAAAAAATTGAAAAAAAATCCGTGCGCATGCTCGCACTCACACACACTCCNTACTCACCCCCCTTTTGGACACATGATTTGGGCTCGGACTCATTTCTCAACCCCCNAAGTCAGAGCCAGAGATCATGGAGGACTTAGTGGCGCGACTACATGCAGTCGCAAACAACGTGGATACTGAAATGCTCCAGTATGTTACGGTGGAAGTCCTCAGAAGGATTCATGCCTGCGTGGCTGCTGGAGGAGGCCATTTCCAGCAACTGCCAGCATGAAAATCCATCACAATTGGCCCTTTTCAGGGCCACCAAAAATTTGACGTGACATAGCAAACGATTTTGGAGGCAAGAGAAAGTGAGAAGATTTCATGTGGGTCGATGGATAGGGGTGACTTCGGAGGGATGATTTGAGCTCAGACTCATTTCACAACCCCCTTTTTCATTGTGCCAAAATTTCCACCCACCCAATACCTGCGGGGGTGGCTTCCACCCCCGGAAAAATGTTTTCCCTCTAATACTCTTCAAGTTCTCCTCATTTCGCCGTTTCTCCGTAAGAGCGCGCAGTCTCTTCTCCCGTACCTCAAGTGGCCATTTGTGGCCTAAAAGCATTAGAGAGTTAATTTGCCTCAATCCGTGCGAAGTGAAAGCAAAAAGCGAAAAAAAGTACTCAGCCCCCTTTTGGATACATGATTTGGGCTCAGACTCATTTCTCAACCCCTTTCTCTCATTATGTGAAAATTTCAACCTCCCCGGTACCTGCGGGGGTGGCAAATGAACCATTTGACTTCCAGACAAATGGTTCATTTATCTCAATACGTGTGGAGTGAGAACAAAAAATTGAAAAAAAATCCGTGCGCATGCTCGCACTCACACACACTCCCATGCACACACATCGCCGTATTCCGCATCGAGAAAAGATGTAATTTATCAGAAAACTAAAATTGTTTCTTGAATGTATATCGATTTCGAAAAAAGCTAGTGAACTGCTGATTAAATGTCTTCCATCCGTGCGTTATATCAAGATTCACCGTTTCTAACAAAAAAATTTGAAATCGCATCGTTATGCACGGAGAAATGGTCTCGTTTACAAAAAAACGCTAATTTTCGACTTTTTTCCAAATGTTTTTTGGAAAAAACTGGAGAAACACTGAGACGATCGTCTCCATAATCTAATCAGGTTCAAGTCACATGAAAATACAGCGATTAAAAAAAAAAAAGTCAAATCGCATCGTTTGTTCAGGAGGAATCGTGGCACAAAATTTTTGTCACAGACGTACGCACACACATACACACATCCACACATACAGACAGGTACCTGAAAAGGGTCAGAAGTGGTTCCAAAGGTCATGAAACGTGGAGAAATGCTTAAATTTCCACATTCGATTTTCGGGGTCATTACAATAACTTCCTCCCTTCGGGTCGGGAAGTTAGAAAAATACTCACCCCCCTTTTGGACACATGATTTGGGCCCAGAATCATTCCTCAACCCTCTCCCCTCATTGTATGAGAATTTTGACCTCCCCGATAAGTGCGGGGTCGGCTTCCACTCCCTCGAAATGTCCAATTTTCCCTAATCCGTGCGAACTGAGAGCAAAAAGCGAAAAAAATACTCACCCCCCTTTTGGACACATGATTTGGGCTCGGACTCATTTCTCAACCCCCTCCCCTCAAAGTATGAAAATTTTAAATTCCCCGATACGTGTGGGGTGGCTTCCACCCCCTTACAAATGTTTCATTTACCTCAATATGTGCGGAGTGAGAATAAAAAATTGAAAAAAAATGCTCACCCCCCTTTTGGACACATGATTTGGGCCCTGAATCGTTCCTCAACCTCCTCCTCTCACTGTATGAGAATTGTGACCTCCCCGATAAGTGCGGGGGTGGCTTCCACCCCCTTCAAATGTCCAATTTTCCCTAATCCATGCGAACTGAGAACAAAAAGCGGAAAAAAATACTCACCCCACTTTTGGACACATGATTTGAGCTCGGACTCATTTCTCCACCCCCTCTCCTCACTGTGTGAAAACTTTAACCTCCCCGATACGTGTGGGGGTGGCTCCTACCCCTTCATAAATGTTCCATTTACCTTAATACGTGCCGAGTGAGAACAAAAAATTGAAAAAAACACACCCCCCTTTTGGAGGCATGATTTGGGCTCCGACTCATTCCGCAACCCTCCCCCCTTTTTCGTTCAAATTTCAACCCCCTCTCCTCCTCCTTCCCTCAGTGCATGCCTCTGTGCTGTATGTAGAAAAAGCAAGATTCAATTATTAAAAAAAATAATAATAAATAAAATAAAATGAATAAATTCCAAATTATCAAATTAATAAAATAAATTCAGCCCTAAATAATTAATTACTCATCAATTATTAACTTTCCACTTCAAAAAGCACCCTCTTCAATACCCTCGAAGGAAAAAGGTCGGTTGCGGGACACCTTGTATACTACTGTTTTGTGAAGTTACACAGCTCTTCCAAGCATGACATATAACGTATTAAAAACAGTAAGGTTCACTCTTCAAAGTCGCAAACGGACGCATAAATATTTAAATTTTTTGAAGACACCGCACTCAATGAAAGAAAACGGAAAGATTAAGTTATACACCTAATACGGATTAGGTTTTTTGAAACTCAACTCCTAGACAGGTAATTTCGTTGAGTTTAAAATAAAAATTTGCGCCAATCATATAAAATAGGCAGAAAAATTATCCTCAAAATGTTAAAAATATATTATCAATTTTTTCAGAAACATTTTTCATGCTATTTTACACGGAGGCTGCAATTTTTTATTAAAAAAATCACGAAATTATCTGTGTAGAAGTTTACTTTCCAAAAACTAATTCGTAATTTTTATTGCACATAATTGTTTTAAAAGTTAAAAAAAAAGAAACTGCTGTAGCTCAAAAATTTGAAGACCTGGACTATTTTTAAAATTCTTAAGCCCGTACGGGACAAACGAACAATAAACAATCAATTTTTTTGCATTAATTATTTATTTTTAAATAGATATAATCGATCTACAATATATAAGAAATCGCATTCCAATAGCCCGCAACTTTTAAAACTGATTGCAATCTCCCCGTAAATAATGAAAAAACCGAGATTTATTCTATAGAATCTAATAAACATTTCGGAAGAAAAAGTTCCGATCGGATGAAAACTCTAGTGCGATTGTATTTCAAAGCCAAAGACACAGAAAAGTATATTTTCCGTTGACATACGAGTCGAAATCAGATGGATTCAAAAATTTTCTTACTGTTTTAAGCACCCCATGATATATATAAAGATTGCCTGGTGGCTTGGCGCAGTGAGTAAGTTCGTTGCCTCACATGCGAAAGGTTCCGAGTTCAAAACCCGGCTGGGTAGAATGGTGAGATCTAACCATTTAAAAGTGTTGATCATCATTGCAGCATACCCCAATCGGGTCGAAGCGATGTAAAATAACGATAATAATAAACCGAAGGTTTTCAAGTTTCACTGTGGTCTCCCCTCAATGAAAATTTTTACTCCCTCGTCTTGAAGTACAGTTATTGAATAATTCTTCGATTTTTCTATTATTCTATAGCAAATTCTTGGAGAACTGTACCACGTAGATTCAAAAATGATGGACAAACTAGATGAGCTGGAGAAACATCCATCGTTCTATGTGAGAACTGAGGAAGATATCATAATGGCTAGGGATAAGAAAGACGTCAACATTGAAAAGGTATTTGAAGTGAAGTACAACAAAAAATTGAAAATTGAAAATCACCGATGAAAAACTTATAACCCGTTCGATATTAGAGGCAAAATATACTATGGGGTTTTTGGTGGCTCATTTCGTTCGCTTCCACTGGGCCTATGTTGGCGTGGGCATGAGTCATTATAAGTCAAAGCTATAATTATCCGACCGATTCCCTTTCCTTCATTTATTAGAAAAATAGGAAAATCACAAATTCTATCGATTACCAAGCTAGCATTCGGAAGCAAAATAAATGTAAATCCGGAAAGTTTCTTCAAATGAATGAACAACCGCTGAGGCGATTTTCATTGAGATTCCGTCAGTCTCCAGTTATATAAAAATGTATTTTCTGTGAAGAAAAATTAAATTTCATCATCTTTTCAAAAATAATCCTTGAGTTTTCAAAAAGTTGACATTTTTCATGCTCTTTTTCATGTTATTCATGTTTTTTTTTTGTATAAAACTTTTCTTGCGAATAAGAAAAAAATGACTGCGACAATCGTTTGCAATGTCATCTATTCTAAGTGGCTCGAAAATGTATCTATGACCAACCGAAAAATTCCGATTGAAACATTCGTTTGAGAGAAATAGTGGGTCGAAATTTCGGTCATGTGTGCACACATACACGCATACCGGGGACTTGCAATGCGTTCCAGGTTCGATTTCTTCCCAGAGAAAGTCAGGAAAGAAACAAGGAATGAACGCCGTGGAATGGTACGCCCCCAACGAATCTGAGAATGACAGTCCTAAAACGTTTCAATGCTAGGAGCAGAAATCGGAACGAAACTCGTGGAACGTTTCTTCCTGGGAACGAAAGTCGAAACTTTACTTTCCTCAGAGAATACCGATGTCCACAGAAGCCCGAGATATGTCTGCCCTGATGTCAATGGAGAGGCTGTGACAGGAGATATCCTTTTTCCCTTCGCGTCGATATGATTTTCCTGTCCTCGGGGATCTAGCGAGCTGCCGTAGGATTCAGTTATTTGTCGATTATTCAGTTAATTATTGCAATGAATATAATTACAAACTTCGTATTTGAATTACGTGAGCCAAGGAATTTAGACGATATTTAAGGCGCATGTGCCGAATTATTGATTCACTGCCGCGCAACAGGCTGCCTAAGGCCCGTCGTGGCATTCTTGGCCCGGCAGCACTCACATGTACATGTAAATAATTGATTGTAATTGTGTGTATCCGTTAATATCTATTTAATTATTGTCTATCGTATGGAAAGACTCCATTCCCGAGGACTTCCTCGTTATACATTTGAATGGCTGAGACGATTTCGATTAAAATTCAATCAGACTCGAGTCACATCGGAATCTATTGATTGTAACAACAATCAGTCAATTCCGTCATTTTTCTAAAAACATCAGAATTTTCGGAAAACCACCTATTTAGGTTATGTGATATTTTTTGCCAATGATTAAGAAAATACATAGATTGTAAAAAACGAAACAGATCGCATCGTTTGTTCTAAACAAATAGTAGCACAAAAACTGACGGGTACGGAAGACAGAAAAATGGCTATACAATAGTGCAGAAATTGGACTGATGAATGAATTTAAATATCTTGGATTATGATTCATCTCTACTAATTGACAGGCAAAATACACAAAGAAAGTGACTACTATGTACGGAGTAGAGTTATAGGACCAGGAAAGAAAAGAAGTGATAGAAAGAGTACAGAGCAAATACGTAAAATTCGGTACGGACCTGGCAAAAAATACACCAGGATACATCTAGAGACCAGAAGTGAACGAAAAAAGCATCGAGATCGAAACAAGGGGAAGAGCTGGGGTATTCCTGATGATAATATGTCTGATGGAAAAAAGCAGATGGCCGAATTGCCGATGGTGTTGGATCAGCCAAGCCTCGGTCTAGAATTGGCATACCAAGTCTTGGCGACCCACTCACGAACGAATAGCGGCTGTGGATTGACATGCTAAGGATCGGCGACCCCTCCACGGCCAAATGTCGACTGAACTTCAAATGGCCATTCGTGAAATCTCAACTTTCAACCAATAATTGGGTAAACTTTAGACGCTGAGACTTGATAAGGGTCAAACAGGAAAGAATTCAACCGATCCCAAGGATCAAATCCTCATTAGAATCACTGTCTCATCGGGAAACCAAGCGCAATAATCCAACGGGCCAAATACAAGGGTCACTAGGGTCAGGAGGGTGAAACGGGGATAAATAGCAAAGCTACTTTAAAGGTTATTGGACCTTCAAGATGATTTGACGCATTTGATGATGTGGCCCTTTTGATCACTTATCTCTTTAGTTCATCTGACCGTGCGAATCAGTTGACCAATCCTTGAGCCCATCTGATTGTGTGGATCAGTCTAGATCATAAAACCCTCAAGATTAGATGACCCTCAATTTCATTTGGCTCTCAAGAATAATTTAAATGTCATAATTTAAAAGTCAAGGGAATACCGATTTGGTAAACTCTTAATTTTCCATTCTAGATTTTTTTTAATGAGCCAGCCATGGCCATATTGACGAAATGTACATATAGAAAATTTAAATCCACATACTGCACATTCGTGTCTTATGTCTTAAACAATCTGTTCGAAATGCTGAAGTTTGAAAACAAGTGAATCAATTTCACATAATTTGGGCAACACAGAGGCCGAAGATTAATTGATCAGAATAATAAACAAATGAAACACATAACACGTACGAAAATGTTCCAGAGGATAAGTGTAAGTGTATTCAATGCACTGTCATAGAATAGAAAGTGGGCACCCGCGTTTGCGATTAAAATTAACAATAATTCGAATATTGACACCCTAAAAATGAATCATAGCTTGAAATTCTCCAAGGTGCAGTCTTTATTGCAACTATCAAAATAAAATATTCTCACACGCAAATTAATAGTGCGATAATATTAGTTGTACAAATTAATAAGATGCTTTTTTCCATGAAAATCAGAGTTTATTATAAAAAAACAAAAAGACATTTAACGGTCGAAATATTCTCCATTATTTTCGATGACTTTACTCCACCTCACTGGCAACTGACGAATTCCTTCGCGAAAGAAACTTGGCGGTTTTGACTCAATAAATTCATCGATGCTTTTTCGAACCTTGTCGATTGTTTTGAAGTGCTCATCATCTAGGTGGTATTGAAGTGACCGAAATAGGTGGTAGTCGAATGGGGCGAGATCAGGCGAGTAAGCCGCTTGAGGGAGAACCTCCCATCCTAATTCACAGATAATATCCTTAGTCGCTTTGGCGACATGCAGTCGAGTTGTAGAATCAACTAGTCATGTTGGAGAATCACTTGTCTACTTCCGCTGCCAGTATATGGCCTTTTTGCTCCAATGCATTATTCAAATGAATAAGCTGTTGTTGATAAACCTTCGCAGTAACAGTTTGGCTAGGTTTAAGTAGCTCATAATATATCACACCCTTCATATCCCACCAGATACTCAGCATCACTTTTCTCGCATAGACATTAGGTTTCGGAGTCGACGTCAATGGTTCGCCGGAATTCACCCACAATTTTTTGTGTTTAGGGTTGTCGTATAATACCCACTTTTCATCGCCCGTAATGATTTTGTATAAGAAATCTTTTCTTTTAAATCGAGTGAACAGAGATAGTGCCGTCTCCAGTGTCGCCCCTTATTTTCGGGGCTCAGATCATGAGGAACCCATCTACCCTCCTTTTTATTTACTACTTCGGTAGCTGAATACTACCAACATACAAAATATTGAAATATCGAGTTTTTGGACGTAATTATAAACCGCGGAATATAGGGGCACCTTACTAATTTGTCCACTTAATATATAGTCATTCTAGAATGTATGTTGTCACTTTTTCCAATTGAGTTGGGGATCTTATAACAATGACTTAGATCTGTGTAGCATGGGTCAAATAATAGAGCACTATGCCAACATTACATTACAAAAATCACCAGGAGGTTTTTTATCGCAGTGTTCGTTATAAGAAACTCTTCAGTCATTATTCACCACAGTAACTGTAAATAATAAAAAACCGTGTGTAAATTGAATACCTACCTTTCGCCAAATTATTGCAGGGTAACACAATTGACATGAATACGTGAAAATAATCCCTGTTAATCAACGCAGGTAATTCCTTAAAACATGCCGTACATGACATAGTACTAAATGTAACGTACAGAAAAACAAAAAATACTTACCAATGAGGTCAGTGCTGTCAATGGCAGACTGTAAACTTATATCACCAAAAGGGCGAAAATTGAACACAATTAATTTGATAATTTCTCCATTTCCACTGTAAACTTCTGCACATTCATATTTATTCACAAATTAGATATCAAAGAAAAATCTAATCCGATTGGAATACCGGAAAATTCTCAATTGGTCGGACTGGAAAACATTCGAAATAACAATCATATACTCTGTATGATATTCGGTGGTTATAATGATCCCGCATTGCATGTTTATTTCCACCTGCCATTTTCGAATGCGCACAGTAATTTTGGGAACTTGCATTTCTAAAACAGTACGCGAGTTGATCAACATTTCGTACTCAAAAATTCGGTCAATATGCCTCGAGGTGTATATGAACATTTTGTATATGGATTAATTATCGATGGAACATTTGGTCTGTGCATTATTATGTCGTGTACAATTTTCGACCATTTAGTTTTCAGAAATCTGAGTGAGAATCCCAGATCTAGAAGCCTGCCGATAAATGTTGGTTGTGTTATGTCCGGAGACGTTATCCAGCGTCTGAGGATAAGCCTTATATTATTCTCCGTAGTTTAAATAGAAATTATCAATAGAAGGTTTAGAGAACTAATCCTTCTATCTCTTTTATTTTTAATTAACAATGGATGACGCTAACTTCTTGGCACCTACCGTTGCTCGTTGCTAAGAGTTTTGATGTTTGAGGGCGGAAATAGGAAATTACTTATTGATTTTTGAAAGGAAAGCAGGGAAAAGTAGTTTCTGTTGAAATAAATAGACTTTCTCTCAATTTTACCACATATATGTATATTATAATCAAATTCAAAGTGCATCTACCCTCTTACAATCTATTACAAAAATTTTATTCTTATTTCTTGGTAAATACGGAGAGTCAAAGTTTCTTTCTCGTTTTTGAACTAAAATGAATTTTTCTTTTTTTGCCGGATGAAATCCTACATGGTTTAATATGCTCGATACTCACTACTTGCAGATTATAACCCAAGTTGATTCTCGTGAAATTAATGATCCAATAGACGTGAAACTATTTCTCTTTTTTTTCTGGTTTTACAATGTTCGATTTTTTTTTCGTTAGTGTCTGGCGGGAACTTTTGTCGGAAAGTGGTGGAGGAGAAAGGTCCCACGTGTACCGTTGGGAGTGCGGTGGTCCGCCCTCGGTCGGAGGGCGGTGTGTGGGTGGTGATTGCTTGGGTCAGTTGACGGAGTGTGGGTGGCGGAGGCTATATGGAGGGTGTAAAGTGGGCGGGGCGATTGAGGGGTGGAATTTAGCCTGGGCTGCGACGCTGAGCACAAAAAATGAAATTGGGCTTTAAAAATAATTGCAGCGTGGCGTGTTTTTGGGTGAACGCCTCACGAAGTCTCATGACGGTCGTGCAATCATATATATTATGAACGCCACTGAGAATGATGTATTCTTGAACGTACTGTTTGTGAAACTCAAGGAGTCGCTCGCAGTCGATACAGTAATGCTGATGCGTATGGAAAGGGGGGAAAGAGTGAAACAGGGCAGAATAAAACGCCTTCACGAAAATCTGAGGATTCCTCACCTCAATCTTGAGGAGAAGAAAAGTCTTCTAGAGATTTTAGAGGAGTTCGACAATATTGTGCAGCTTCTAGGGGATCCTCCTGGCGTCATGGACCAGTTGGAACATTCTATCCCTATTTTTCCTGGGGCGGCATCTGTGAATGTTCGACCACATCGATTACCGCATTCTCAGAAGGAAGAGGTGGATCGTGAGGTAAGGAAGATGCTGAAGAACGAGGTGATTCGACCAAGTAACAGTGAATGGAATGCGCTGTTACTCATAGTTCCAAAAAAACCTGATGCATCAGGGAAAGTTAAGTTACGGATTATCGTTGACTTTCGAAAATATAATGACGTCACTTCTGCAGGAAATGCCAGCTGAATAAATTGGAGAAAATAACGAAAGTGCCCATGTAGATTAGAGAGGCTCCAGAAACGGCATTTGAACAGTGTGCAATGGACATTGTTGGTCCATTATCAATAACAGACGACGGGAATAAATACATCTTGACATTCCAGAATGCTTTGACAAAATTTAGCACAGCTATCCCGATTCCCGATCAAGAGGCAAATATTGTGGCGAATGCATTCGCTGAAAAAATTATTTGTGAGCATGGAACGTCTTCAAAACTGCTGATAGATCAGGGTAAAAACTTCACAAGTGAAATTTTCCAAAATGTCTCTCGCGCCTTAATAATGAAAAAGATCCAAACAACGGCGTATCATCCTCGAACGAGTGATGCTCTTGCGAGGTCTCATCGCACACTAGCCGAGTATCTACGAAGCTCCGTTGATGAGAATCAATGCGATTGGGATCGATGGTTGTCTTATGTGGCGTTTTCGTACAATACATCCCCGTATACCGCAACGAAACGAATACCATTCGAGCGACTGTACGGGAGGCGCTCTGATTTACCGACCTCCGTTAAGCAGCCGCCGCGCCCCACTTACTCGTACGATGATTATGCCCAGGAGTTGCGAAAACAATTACTTGGTTTGCACCAAGTCGCGAAGGAACATTTGAATGCCTCAAGAGAGACTGCAAAGAAACAGTACGATAAGGATGCTGATAATGAAGATTTCTGCGTCGACGACAAAGTCCTGTTTAAGAATGAAGTTGTGCGACGTGGAAGGTCTAAAAAACACGCAATCATGGCTTGGACCTTACGAGATTACGGAGAGAAATTTACATGGAAACTATATGGTTCGTTCTGGCAAGAAAAACAAGGAAGTGAACGTGCACGTCAACCGATTGAGAGCATTCATCGGTTTGTTTACGTGTGTGTCTGAGAAATCCGAAGAAATCCAAAGAAATCCGAATGAATCAGAAGAAGAAGAGGGAATTCGAGAGAGGCCGGAAATTATGGGCTCCTAGGAATTTCCTTCATATTAATCATGCTGGGCACAATGATCCCAGTTATAAAAGGCGAGGGACATACTGGTGATGAATTCGTGCACAGTCCAGGCCTCTATTTCGAATCTATTGGTAGTTTATTCTTGAGTAATCACGTCTGGAGCGTTGCAGTGACAACAGATATGACTCCTTGGTTACGAAGCGTAGATCAACATGCGCATGCGTAGAACGCAGCATCTATTCTAGAAACCTGAAAAGTCAGGGAAAAAGTTTCGAACATTTCTGTGAGAACACATTAGTGACCATACAGAGATGAGAAAGACGACTCACGGGATTCTTGGCATTGGACAACCTAACAAAGATCGTCGAGGTCTGATCGAAGTGTTAGGAAGTGTGGCCAAGTCATTATTTGGTACAATGGACACCTCAGATGCGAAGGAAATTCACGAATGCCTTGACCGTCTTGAAGGAGAACATATGACGCTCATATGACGTCAAAAAAATCAAATGGAAGTTATCAATTCTACACTCTTTTGACTACAGCATACAGAGGACATCGTGCAGTAAAATAAAGAAATTCTATTGAACACAGTGTTACGTCACGATTTCACAGACTTACCTTCAATAAATCCAGAAATATGAGTCTAAAATTTTACCTGTTCTAAGCCTATCCGTTAGGATTATAGCTTGGGATAGGTATAAGTGCTTATCAATTAATCCAAAAATAAAAACACAGAGAATTAATTTAAATGGATTTTTAGCTTTAATCCAATATTTCAACTTTTTTTAATTTTTACAATATAATAGGAGAACAATATTGATTCAATGCGGAAATTGACTGAATCATTCCATTCAATAGTTTTATGAAATTTGGGTAAATCTTTGAATTCTCTTAAATCAAATTAATTGATTGATAAAAATAAATTTCTTTTATTTTTGTGTCCTCTCGTCTGTTATCTAAGTTTTACGTCAGAATCAATGAACAAATTTAATTATCGAGGACTTTGACCCTAAGCTTGCATGACATTGGCATTAATTCAGATTAATTACTTGAATTAATGATTTAAATAAAATATTTACTATGAGACTGAATTCTTTCGACGACGAATAAATAATTTCAAATTTACATAAATATAGCTAATCGACAAGAAATGAGGCAAAAATCGAAGGAATTCCACACCGGACGCGGCCAAGATCTGACGGCTGTCAGGGCTCATGAAGTGAAGTTGACGATGAATAATAATAAAATAATGGAAAATGTTGGGCGATGACACAAGGTTCGGTTGGGAAGACCTAAATAAATCAAAAGAATTAAAAATTGAATATGACCAGTAATGTAATTCGACAGAGAATAAATATTAGGTGTACAAATTAGTAAGGTGCTTTTTTTCATGAAAATTAGAGTTTATTATAAAAAAAAAACAAAAAGACATTTAACGGTCGTAATATTCCCCATTATTTTCGATGACTTTACTCTACCTCACTGGCAACTGACGAATTCTTTCGCGAAAGAAACTTGGCGGTTTTGACTCAATAAATTTATCGATGCTTTCTCGAACTTCGTCGATTGTTTTGAAGTGCTCATCAGCTAGGTGGTGTTGAAGAGACCGGAATAGGTGGTAGTCAATTTTTTGTATTTAGGGTTCTCGTATAATACCCACTTTTTGTCGCCCGTAATGATTTTGTATAAGAAATCTTTTCTTTCAAATCGAGTGAACAGAGATAGCGCCGTCTCCAGTCGTCGCTCCTTATTTTCGGGACTCAGATCATGAGGAACCCATCTACCCTCCTTTTGAATTTTGCCAAGTTGATGTAGGCGATGAGAAATGCATTGTTGAGTCACTCCGAGTTGTAGTGCAAGCTCTGTTTGGCTTTGAGCAGAATTATCAGTCAAGAGTTGTTCGAGTTCTTCATCGCCGAATTTTGACGGTTGACCCGGTGGTTCTCGATCCGAGAGATCGAAATCTCCGTCTTTAAACCTCTGGTACCACTTTTTACACGTTTTATGTGTTATGGCGTTTTTTCCAAGAGCACTACAAATCATTTGAGTAGCCTCGGCAGCATTTTTCTTTAATTGGAATGCAAAAAGAATGAAGTGCCTCAAATGTTGCTTATCGACAGACATCGTGTTAACTGCTATTTTTTAAGATTATGTAAGAAGTATTTACTGCTTCGGTAACTGAATACTACCAACATACAAAATATTGAAATATTAAGTTTTTGAACGCAATTATAAACCGCGAAATATAGGAGCACCTTATTAATTTGTACACTTAATAATTATTCATAGTTTAATTGACAAATTTTCTCATTGACAAATTTGATGACAACCAAATTAACTGACGACGCAAAATTCAAGATTGATGCACCACTGATAATAATCAGAATAATGAATAAATTTTAATCGAATAAATTAATAAGAGTGATCGCAGTAATATAATAGACGCTATACAATAGCAAAATGTTCCGTCGAGTGATTCGTTTTGGACGTATGACTTGTTGCTTTGGGCCGGGTATCCCCTCCACAACTACTGAAACTAATATTTCGACGCTTGCGTGATTCAGTCAACCAGCAGTGCTATTGAGGCACCTATTTCAAATTTAATTTCGACTTCTATTCAGGTAAATTAACTTTCTATCGACTATTTAAATATTTGAAGAGCGATATTGTCAGGATAAAATGTTTTACTGTTACAACTATTTGTGATCTTCGAAAATTCAAAAAATATTTTTAGTTCTTTTAATAAATAAAAGGAAATTCCTCGTGTTGTATTCCAGAATATTCCATAATATAAATATGACGTAATTGAATAATTATGAAGAAATTAGGTATTTACCGAATCAGCATCGAATACAAAGACGAATCGAGGCAAGTGTGCCACGGTTTTGGATAAAAACCGAGAATACACTGGACTCGGGGCTGATTTCCAATGTAGCTCATTATTGAGTACATTTTTTAGTCTATTTTGTATTGAATTAAACCGTTGCAATTTGAGTTTGGAATAAAGTAATTTTAGTATCTGAATTGCTGAGAGTGAGTCCATATTTACTCGCCCATTTTACCACACACAACAATTTGGTAGCAGCACGTGTGTTCTTCAAATACGGAGGCCTGATCAACTTCCGTTGAAGACACCAATTGAGAGAAGAGTTTGACATTTTCTACACTTCAGAGGAAACGTGTTTTTTTGGGAGCATCGAGCTGTTCTGGGACGCCGGAATAGTAGCAACGCCGGAATAGTTAGGCGGTGTATGAGATGAATTTGAGAGTGAATTTCTGTGGTTCCCGGTAGCTTAGTCGGTAAGAGTGCCCGGCGCGTATCTGGGAGACCTGGGTTCGATTCCCGGCTGGGTGAAGCAGAAATTTTTTCTCTCTAAAATTCTAATTCTCTTAGAATTTTTTGACTTCTCCGAGGGGAAAGAGGCAAAATCCAGCTGGTTAGCTTTTGTTTTCAAGGCATTTTTTCCTTTTTTTACAGTTTTGGAACTGTTTTGTGAGGTGAAACGGGGACGGATCGCAACTGACACGAGTCTGGCAAGTTTCTTCTATTTATCGGATCACTGGGTAGAGGTATTCGCGACAAATTGGATTCTCTGGAGAAATTCAACCAAGCTGTCACGGAGAATTTACGTGCAGCGGGAGTGGGTCTACACTTAACTGTCGGGTCTTCTGCAGGAGTCACAGAATCGCAAACGTTTCATGGTGGGGTCACGATGCGTAGAGCTAAGAAACTCAGGAGCGGAGGCGTTTGGAAAACGAATTACACAAGATTTGGGCGGAGATTCACAATCGTGATGCAATTGGGGTAAATAATCCACCCGTCAATAGTGATGGTCATGGCCAGAGGGGACTCAGACCTGAAAGATGCCCTTCAGTTGGTACATTGATTTAATGGCGAGAAGGCCGATGAATTATTACCGTTTTTGGGGTTGTGTGAGGGTGCAAAGGACTTGTTGCAGCCTGAGTTACATTCTACACTTCTCAAAACTATCCTGAAGAATAAATTGACTGGAAAAGCATTTGTGCAACTGAACCATAAAGTGATAGAGAGTTTTGGAGAATTAAAAGTGGAGTGGGAGGCATTATTCGGCAAAACAAGTCACTTGTGAGATTGCATGCGGAGTTTAATGATCTACGGCAACGGAATGACGAGGACGTCAGTAAATTCGCAGCCAGAGCTGAACGAGTAACGATTTAAGCGAGGGGATACAGAATTTTTTGACCAGCGATTTAGATGAAAAGGAGAAAAGTGGAGCCAGGAAAGCCCTTTTGACTGTGGCTAAGGCTAATTTCGAGCAGGGGCTGCGTGTGGACAGACTCAAATTTTGGTCAGGGCGAATAATTACAAAACACTGTATGAGACGTATTTAGGAGCAGTTGAGTTGGAAAAAACTATGCCAGGGTTTCATGGAGCCTCTAAAGGCAATCCAGGACGGCAGGCTGGAGGAGGATTTGGAGCCGGTTCTAGGCGTTCTCAGGGAGGAAATCGTCATTCAGTAGGGCGGCAATCGCTAGGAACGGGTTGTTTTGCTTGCGGTCAGGCGGGGCATCAGGCGAAGGATTGCAAGATACAGAGGAAAACGAGTTTGCCTGTTCCAGAGAGACGC
The DNA here is from genome assembly GCF_001412515.2 of Diachasma alloeum. Classification (NCBI taxonomy): domain Eukaryota; kingdom Metazoa; phylum Arthropoda; class Insecta; order Hymenoptera; family Braconidae; genus Diachasma; species Diachasma alloeum. Next base: position 290,815 of record NW_021680834.1, on the reverse strand, counting down.
AGCATTAACGCATATGGAGTAGTGTGCAAATTTTGTCACATTCCAGGTCCTGACGTACGTTCATGTTTTAAATTGAAGAAGCAGTATGGAATTCCCGAGAATGCGGAGTTCCAAATGAAGGAGAAAAATGACGGCGCAAAGCAGATCAACAAAAGTACTCACAGTACCGCGGGGAAGAATAACAAAAATAAATTCGGCTCATCGAATGGGTATCCTACATTGTCAGTGGGGGCATTCCAAGTTGCGATGATTCAAATCTATGAAGTTGAGAATGACGGCGGTCAGCAAAATTCTGTGATTTTTACGAATTCTTTTCTTCGATTTTATCGGCTGATGAGCTCAAGCAGCCAACAATGTTCCTAGCAGACTCTGACGCTGCTATATCGGTGATCCAGGCTGGAGAGGTGGGAGAAGATGTTGATATGCAGCCCGGGAGGAGGACATTACGTGGAATTTCCAGTCAAGACGTCGGAACACTTGGAAAAGTTGAAATTTATTTGAAGATTGGCGGAGAGGAATTAAGACATGTATTTCACGTTGTTCCAGATGATTTTCCATGCTTTGGGGAAGTTCTTGGTGAGGATTCCTTCCATTCTCGCGACTTAACTACATCTGTTGAACCAGGGAAGTGTGTTATAATCAATGGCACAAGATTGCAGCTTTTCCCACCTGAAAAACCCATTTTAATAAAGGCTAGAAGAGAGACCTGGGCTATGACGCTGAGCACGAAAAATGGAGTTGTGCGTAAACAGCAATTGCAGCCGGGCGTGTTTTTGGGTCAATGTCTCACGAAGCCACTTGACGGTCGTGCAATCGTATGCATTATGAACACCACTGAGGATGACATATTCTTGAACGTGCCGGTTGTGAAACTCGAGGAGTTGCCCACATCAGAAAGAGTAATGCTGATGCGTACGGAAAGAGGGGCGAGGGTGAAGCAAAATCGAATAAAGCTTCTTCATGAAAATCTGAGACGTTCTCACCTTGATAATATAGAAAAGGAGAGCCTAGGAATGAAAAGGAATGAACAACGACATTGAGAAGTATGTCGCAACCTGCAAGAAATACCAATTAAATAAACTGGGAAAAACGACCAAAGTCCCCTTGCAGATTGGAGAAGCTCCAGAGACGGCTTTTGAGTTATGTGCAATGAACATAGTTGGTCCATTACCAGTAACAATAGACGGGAATAAATACGTCTGAACATTCCAGGATGCTTTGACGAAATTTAGCAAAGCTATTCCGATTCCCGATCAAGAGGCAAATACTGTGGCAAAGGCATTCGGTGAAAAAATTATTTGCGAGCACGGAACGCCTTCAAAACTGCTGACAGATCAAGGCAGGAATTTCACAAGCGAAATTTTTAAAAATGTCTGCCGTCTACTCAAGATAAAAAAGATCCGAACAACGGCGTATCATCCTCAGACGAATGGTGCTCTCGAGAGGTCTCATCGTACGCTAGCCGAGTATCTACGAAGCTTTATTGATGAAGATCAATGCGATTGGGATCAATGCTTGCCTTGTGCGGCATTCTCATACGACCCCGCATACCGCCACGAAACGAACACCATTCGAGCTACTGTACGGGAGGTGCGCTGATTTACCGACCTCCGTCAAACAGCCGCCGCGCCCCACGTACGCGTACGACGACTATGCGCAAGAGTTGCGAGAGCAACTACGTGCTTCGCACCAAGTCGCGCGAGAAAATTTGAACGCCTCGAAGCAGACTGCAAAGAAGCATTACGATAAGGATACCAAGGATAAAGATTTTTGCGTCGGCGAAGGTCCTATTGAGAAATGAGGTTGTGCGACGTGGTAGATCTAAGAAACTAACGCAACCGTGGCTTGGACCTTACGAGATTACGGATAAAAATTCAGATGTGAATGACACGATACGTTCAGGCAAGAAAAATAAGGAGGTGCACGTTAATCGATTGAGAGCTTTCATCGGTTTAATCACGTGGATGCCTGAAGATCAGCAGACAAAGATATCTCGAAATCTTGAAGAAAAACAGACGATTCAAGAAACGAAAAGGAAGTAGAAGAATTACCGGTTCCTAGTAATTTTATTTACATCAATCATGCTGAGCAGCATGATCCCAGTAATAAAGGGAGAGGGGGACTACACCGTTAACGAGTTCGTCCACACCCCAGGCCTACATTTTGAATCTATTGGTAGATTATTTTTGAGCAATCACGTATGGACTGTTGCAGCGACAACAGATGTGACTCCTTGGTTACGAAGAGCGGATCAACTCGAAAATCACTATACACTTACACAAGTTTTGTTCTTGAATGCTGGAAAATCAGGGGACAATTTCCGGACGATTTTATGAGAACGGATCAGTGATCACATAGAGTTGAGAAAAACGATCCACGGGATTTTCGGCATTGGGCAACCCGACAGGAATCGTCGAGGCTTAATTGATGGTTCGGGCAGCGTGGCAAAATTGCTATTTGGCACAATGGACGCCTCAGATATGAAGGAAATTCACGAACGACTCGACCGTCTTCAAGGAAAACAAGGGAATTCGTATGACGTCACAAAAAGTCAAATTGAGGTCAACAATTCAACACCCTTTCGAATGCAACATACAGAGGAGATCGTACAACAGAATGAGGGAATTTTATTGAATGCAACGAGACAGTTGTCAGAACGCATGGAGTCCAGGTTCAACACAACTCTAGTTCATGATGACATGGACGAACATTTCAGGGTTGTTACAACAATCCTTGACGGAGTGATGAGGGACGCTAAAAGAATCTTGCGTCTTCTAACAGATGAAGAAGGAAAGATCTTGGGAACAGGAGTTCTCTCGAAGGAACATCTGGTGGAGATCCTGAAGAAGGCTAAATTGTCAACGGGATTCAGTTTCCCTACGGAAATCGGAATTAGCAGCATGCATAAGTTGGAACGAATTTCCACCGTCAGCATCCACACGTTCGACACAAAGATAGTGACGTTGCTGGAAACACCGCTGGTAAACTCCCAGATTTACAGCGTGTAAAAACCGCATAGTTTACCCGTGAAAACAGTAGAAGATTACTCCTCGTACATTGAACCGGAGAATGAATATTTGGTCATCTACGGGCCAACGCAGCAGTTCATTCCGATGACATCAGAGCAGTTGGAAAATTGCAAGAGGCTCGACGGACAATATCTGTTCACGGAAATACTGCCTACGCAAGCGATACGACTGTATAGCCCCTGCGAGGTACACATGTACGTTGACCCCCCAAAAACCTCCGACTCATGTGTGGTGAAACACATAATATTGAAACGCCTACTTCTCATTCATCTGACCTCGGACAATGCATGGCTTTACGCAGCACCACAACCGGAGGATATCACTATCCGATGTAAACAGAAGGAGAATAGAAGCACCCTAGATGGAACTGGGTTTCTCCAGATAGATAATCTGTGTGAAATAATCGCCGCAAGTTTCACAATCAGAGGACGTAAATCATCGGGAATATACCTCGACCTACATATTCATCCGAAGATGAACTTGACTCTGAATGAGAGGACGAGCAACTACTACTTGAGAGAAGGACAACTGACCCTGAAAGATGTCCATCTCCGCCATATAGTACGAGATGTCAAGCAACTGCAAGGACTACAGGTAGAATTGGGATAAGAAAAGAGATGTCTGGAAACAAATACGACGTTCTGGGCCTTCCAGAATTCTTCACGCATCCAGCTTCAATAATCTCTAGTGCAACCACATTACTTCTTATTATTACAGTAGTGTCACTTTGCTGTTGGTGCCGACGTACTGGCTCGGTACTCAGGGAACTGACTGGAGAGACTGATTCAACGCCTTACCCCAGGAATTAAAAAAAAAAAATAATAATATAGCAGTTGATATTTAAATATGTAAAAATGTATAAATTGAAAAATTGCGATAATTGAAGGCGGGGAAAAATTCCAAGTATAGGAATTTTCTTCTCTGGCCGGGAGGGATGTTGTATTTTAAAATATTCCATAACATAAATATGTAGTAATTGAATAATTATGAAAAAATTAGGTATTTACCGAATCAGCATCGTATTACAAAACGAGGCCATTTTGCAATACGAATACAAAGACGAATCGAGGCAAGTCTGCCACGGTTTTGGATAAAAACCATGAACACACTGGACTCTGGGCTGATTTCCAATGTAGCTCATTATTGAGTACATCTTTTAGTCGATTTTGTATTGAATTAAACCGTTACACTTTGAGTTAGAAATGAAGTAACTTTAGTATCTGAATTGCTGAGAGTGAGTCCATATTTACTCGTCCATTCTACCACACACAATACTCTTAAAGGATTAATATCCTGTGTGAATTGGAATGATTCATTCAAGCACAATTTTTGAATGATTAAATCAAATAAAAATGATCGAAGTACTATCTGGGTTTGATCTGAACATTATTACGATAAATACGTTTGATGGTATATTCAAATGACAAGTATATTTTGGGTTATACGTAAAAATTATGATCATTATTGATCGTCAAAAATTTAATTAGATCCGATGAAATCGACATAAATGCAATAACATTTTTGTTGAAATATTTTTCCTAAAAGAACACCTTTTCAACTGAATTTAGAACTTGAAATTAATTTGAGGAAACCGATTAACCATTTCAAAATAAAATGAATTGATGGAAAAATTTCAATGAGACGGAAATCCAACAAATAATAAAGAAAAATATTATTAAATATTTCGACTCCCTACTGCTGCAATAATCTTTGAAATAATTAACGATTCGACGAATTCTAAGATGGTCTCGGATGCTGTCCCCTCGTGAACGTCTTCAGGAATGTCCTCAATAATTGCCCTCAGGATTGTCCTCAATAGTTGCCTTTAGGATTGTCCTCAACATTTGCCCTCAGGATGGTCCTCAATAGTTGCCCTCAGGATTTTTGGCGTCAGATGAAAATCTTCGGATGATGTACTTTTTCTTTTCGATGATGACTTAAAGGGGTAGATTGTTAATTTACGAGAAACGGAAGAGATTAAATTTTACTCCACGAAATATTTTTAAATCGATTCGAATCGTTATGAAAATTCAATCAAAATTTCATTTGGAAATTAAATTATTTAGTGGAATCAGTTTATTTTAAATTATAATTCTTGAAAATCCAAATTATTTGATTTGTATGTATTTATGTATTTGTTGCTCTATGAAAAATTACAAGATTCTCTTATAGCAAGAGGGTGCGCACAGACAGTATAGCGCGAAGTATGATGACAGAAATAATAGAAATAATAATAATAATGATTACTGCATGTCGAGCTGGTACAAATGAAAAATAAAGAAAGATACAAAATAAAAAGAAAACAAGTGGGAAATTGCCCCTGCATCATATATAGTATGGTTTTTTTGCTAATAGATTAGCAATATGCTTCCGAACGGTCATTTTGCATACTAATTTTGTTTTTATTTTTCTATAATCATGATTGTTCACTTCTACAGTTTCGTATTCCATGTTATTGTTTTCTATGGAATTTTTCTTATTTCTCTTATTGTTTACGATCAATCATATTACCAAATCGGTTGTAATAATCAATCATTTTTTTGTATACTCTTTTAGGTTTTCACGACTTATTCTCATTTCTCATTTTATCCCTTCGTATTGCATTTTCTGAGGGGCGAAGATAAATTTCACTTTTGAAAAACCTCCCTTGAGTCATTTTTATGAGATAATTTGTGTGAGATTGGAGTGTCATGAATTTTGGTCTTTTTTGACATACAATCATTTGTAGTTGGAAAATTTGTGCGTCACATGACCGTCATTTTTTGGTCATATGACGCGATCTAAAAAATTACGGTCATTTTGCATCTCTATGACTTACCTCAGGTCCACGTGGGGACCCCACGTGACCCCGGAATGATTTGCCAATGGGATTTCACGTTCCCGATGGCGGAAAAAAATTGAAAACCCGTTAGTTTTCGTGTGACAAGTTCTCGTCATTCTCGAATCAATTCTAACATCTCCATCATTTTAGTCACACCTAATTGGATGCATTTAGCATAAGTTGCTGGGAAAAATCATCAAAAACCGAAATTTCCAAAAAATTGATGAAAATTTTCCGAATTTCCAAAAATTATCCCAAACATAAGATTTATCGAAACAGCTATCGTGATTATCTTTTAACTCCGACTTAGTAACGTTGAAACAAACATTTTAATCTATGATTGAATCCATTTGAGGGATAAAATCCAGAGATATCTACAATACTCTGATTAAAATTTTTTTTTCTTTCTTCTGATTTTTCAAAAAATTAAACAGACGATGATTGCTATTACCTCCATCTCCGAAGTTGGTCAAGAAGAGACCCCAACGATTTTTTTGAGCCGTCATTTAATGAATTTGAAACATTTTTTTTAGTTATCGTGAAAAAACCGATTTTCAAAAAAATTCAAAAATTTTAAAAATGAATGAATGAATTAAATTTTAATTTATGATGGTGGATAGGGCTCACCAATACCTAAATTTGAGGGAAAAAAATTATTCGATTCCATCACTTCCCTAGCGCACAATCGAAAAAAACGTTTGTTACATACACACGCACATACATACACACGTACGGACACGGTCTAAAAAATGCATGTTCGGACTTTTGGGGTCATAATAAGTCCATATAAAACAAAAAATCAAAAACTTAAATTTGCATGATTACAATGCTTCCATTCGGAAGCAAAATGAAAATACTAGCAGAAATATGTTCAGTAACAATGATCACAAAGAAATAATAACCATATAAAGGCGTACAAGGAATATAAAGGAATAAAGGAATATAACCGCAGCTCAGCTGCAAGCAACAGCGCATAAAATTAACTTAAAAAGCCACAGATTCAACGGCAGTATTAGAAGAAGTTCGACACGTAGCAACATCAATTGCACCTTGCAGAAGCTGAAGAAGATAAATTAAAGGCAGGCAAGATCACCTGAAACACAAGATAGCATGAGATAAAATCAAGGCAAATCAAATCAAAACAAATCAAATCAAGGTGAGCTCAGGGTGGAGTCAGGGGACCTTAGGAAATAAGCGCGAATAGAGGTACTGCAGGGTGGGAGGATCTGGAGGCAAGGGCTTCTGAGGCGAAATTATAAAGGGCTAATAAGTGTTTGCGGGGCGGGAAGGAGAGGATTCTGAGGAGGTGGATTTGTTGTGGGATCCCCGATATCAGTGTTCCAAGGTGCTTCTCTCTTTGCGTCAAGTAGGCCGGGCAGCGCAGTATGAAGTGGTCAACGGTTCCCAACTCGTTCAGACAACATTGGCGGCACGAGGTGCCAGGGGTCAGTCTATGCAATGAACCGTTGCAGACGATGCTACATGTGTAGTTATTTGCTAACCTGAGTTGGATTGCGATTCTCGTGACGTCGATGCCACCCTGAAGAGTAAGTATGTTGCTGTATCATCCGAGAAGCTACAATCTATCTGGACTTGCGCTGAACTAGAACACAAGAATTTGTCGTAGTCGTGTGTTCTCAATTTTAAAACCAAGGCATCGATGAAATCCTGTCTCTGGTCCAGCCAGAAAGCCGGGTCCAGATGATCGAACATTACAGGGAAACCGATTGAAGAGAAGATGGTATTCACCCTGTAGGCCCAGTTGAATTCGGTTTTGCAGGATGGGATCCGTGATAGGCGAATCATTTCCAACAAGCAGATGTAGGGCCATCTCCCATGGTCCATTTTCAACACCCTGCGTATTCAGTCCCAGATGTAGGTCATAGCACGAAGGGCCAAGGGCTGAATGCCCAACTCAAGTCAGATCTAGTAGCCAGGGGTGTTCCTTGAGAGGAGAAAGATGCGCTTATAGTAATCCGTCTGAATCTTTTCTATTTCATCAAGATGCTCCGGGCCCCAGGTTTGAATTCCGTAGAGAAGGGTGAAAGCCGCCAGGCTGTCGAAAAGCTTGCTCCTGGAGTGTCAATCTTCCGCTTTGGTTCGACGGAGTACTGAGGTAGCTGCTCCAATTGCCGACCTCGCATTCTGCATGGCGGCGCTGGCTGCTTGCTTGCCTGTCATAGCACTGTCCAGGACGGTCCCTATCCAAGTGTTCTGTTTAACAGATCTGACAGGCTTACCTTTGAAGAAGAATGCAGATTTCTCCCGTGTCCTCACTCTGCCGGAGGAACGGCAGACCATAACTTCGGTTTTGCCCGTGTGGACCATCAGGATATGAGCATTAGAGTATTCTGCTAAGCACTTAAGGATATAACGGGCATCAGCTATGGATCTGGCGAAGACCACCGTGTCGTCAGCATATAGGAGGGCTCTGAGGTTTCTGCGTCCAATGAGAACCCCCTCTGTCCCTTGAAAGTTCTGAGTATAGTCTGCTCCCAAGCGTACTCTGACCGAGGCCTTGTCGTAGATGTTGGAGAGGACTCTCAAGAATTTTCTACTCACTCCAGATGCGCTGAGTTTCTTCCATAACAGGTGATGGAGACAGAGTCAAACGCCCTCCTGAAATCAATAAATATGCAGAAGATTGAATTACCCGATAATCTAAGCTTGGATTGCACGACAGTGAAGAGGGAGAAGGTCTAGTCAAGGCAGCCTCTCTCCCGACGGAAGCCCGCTTGCTCTTCAGGCAAGATGCCATGTGCTGTGTACCATGACTCTAGACGTGCATGTAGAACGCCAGTGTATAACCTCCAAGAAAAATAGGATCATTTTTGTGAAAGGCTCGGCAAGATGAGATGACTGGCTGCAGAAGTTCGAGGGTAGATAAAATGTCTGTGACTGGGGTAAAGTAAATGAGACTAATAATAACGTGCGAGTTGGATAACTCAATTCTCGTGAAAATCTACCATTGAGAGGTAAACAGTAAGGAGGACTTGAATACCTTGTTGATTAAAACAGTCAGACCGCCGCTACCTCTACCCATCGATGCTTCCCTCGTGGCTAGTGACCAGATGCAGTCGTAGCTTAATGACCAGGGGATTAGATATGAAGTAATAAAACGAAGCCATGTTTCCGATAACCCAATAAAGAATGGATATGAATCAGATGCCAAGTTGCTTAAATTGGTTATACTCTTACAGTTCCAGAAGAGCGCTGTAGTGTGATTAAGTTGCTGAAGCCTTAGTTTTTGAAATTTGAAGCTGGTCCAGGAGGGTTAATGGACATGTTCCCACGGTCGGAGATGTCCATGTGCTCTGTAGGCTGGAGATTGGGTTTGAAGACAAGGACCTCGTTGATAGCGTCCCATGAAATTACTCCGTCATCCAGAATGATTGTGTTGCGGTAAATTCTTGCTGCGAGGCAATTGGCCCTTTCCTGCCTGGCTCTTTCTCTCAGCAGGAAGGCCACCTGTTTTTCCCTTTGGGTGAGATCATTCACAATGGAGACTTTAGTGTCTGACAGTTTGTTGCTCTTGGCTTTCATAACCGCTAGCTTGGAGTTCCATGAGTTGAACTGAACAAAAAAAGCATTTTGCTGATTGCCAATGGCTCTGATGATGAAATCAGTTGGAGCTATCCCGAATATGGAGGCTAGAAAGTCACTTACCACGTCGACATTGGCTGGGATAGGGTTCAGCCCTCTGACAATAACATTGTTGTGTCTGGCGAGGCTGATCTGATTGTCAAGGGGAAGTGAGAGCCTATTCACTTCCTTCTGCAGTATTGCATTTGGGTCAGAGGCTGAATGAGTCTGGATTGTTATCTCCAAGGATTTGATCCTGTCAAGAGCCTCCTTGAGAAAGGGCGGATTTACATTGTTGGAGGTGGCAGCAGGACTTTTCTCAAGGCTCTGTACCATCCTTAGGGTGGAACGTTGATCTTCTTGAAGCTTTACGGTGTCAGCCTTGATGAGTTTCATACTAGAGTCCACGGCTTCAATTTTATTATTTACTTTGGAGAGAATTTGTGATAGGTGAGTGTCCTGCTGCGCTTGGGATTTTTTCATGTCCACCAGTTGTTCTGTCAACCATTGAAAAGATTGACCTGTGGATTGCTGTTCAAAGTCCGGTATGACCATAGGGGAGTTCGGCTTCAACTCAGAAATTACATCGTTGGTCCCACTGCATGTGCCCTCAAGTAATACAACTGTGACTACTTCAATCTCCGTGGAATTCCAATTAGGCCTTAAAAGTGATCCATTTATTCAATTTCGAACCGAAAACTTAATTGAAGCTGAAATCGATTTATTAAATTTGAACCGAAAAATTAGTCAACACTGAAATTAATTTGTTTAATTTTGAACAGAAAAACTAGTCAACACTGAAATTGATTTGTTTAATTTTGAACCGAAATTTGATTGACACTGAAAATCGATCTATTTAAATTTAAACCGAAAAATTATTGACACTGAGAATTAATTTATTACATTTTAATCCGAAAAATGATTGACACTGAGAATCGATCTATTTAAAATTTAAATAAAAAAAATATTGTCACTGAAAATCGATTTATTAAATTTTAACCGAAAATTTTAATTGATCGATTCATTTAATTCCGAACAGAAAAATTTATTGACGCTGAAATTGATTTATTAATTTTGAACCGAAAAACTCGTGTTTAATTGGTTTATGTACAAAAATGGCACTAAAGAGTTATGGTATGATTACACTAACAATTAAACTAGCAAAGTGCCAGCAGAAGCTTAACTACTGTAAAGAAGGGCGTGAAGCAAAAGCAAGGCTGTGATGAAGCAAAGCAAAGCTGTAATAATCAACTGTTAGTTTGTCTAATTATGATTTTGCGCTAGTATGAGTGGAACTACTGTGATTGAGTACTGTGATAAAACTAAATGTGATGAAGTGCTGTGATACAGTAAGCAACTGAGATTTTATCCTAAGCTCTATACCATTGATGCGCGCACAGCGAGATCACGACTATAAGTGCCCGAGAGAAGTGCCTTTCGGCGGGAAACATGAAAGACAGGGCTGTTGACCAGTGTCCTTCATGTGCTGCGGCATGAGCCTGATGTGACAGGTCGCTAGTTGATTGATTGGGAGTGACTGGTGCGAGAATGTGCGAGTGCATGCAGCAGAATTCTTAATATCCTCCCCACCGTCAGTAACCCATGTTGATGACGATTGTCCTGGAACAAAAAGTGATTAAAATTGCTCCGAGTCATCAGATGAAACAGGCAGCAGAGCTAATTTGGCAATGGGCCTATCCAACGTAGCTGTGGCGGTCTTGATTGTGACTACTCGGGTCAATCCATCGGGTCCAGGGTGCAATGCGATGATGCGTGCTAGAGGTCACTTCGAAGGTGGAAAGCGTTCATCGGTGAGAAGTGCTAGAGCTCCGACCTTGATGCTGTGATTCGGACTATGCCACTTGGTGATGGCCTGCTTGCTCTGCAGGTAACTCGTGGACCAGTGTTTCCAGAAGGCTTGGAGTCTGTTCTGGATGAGTTGCCATCTCGAGAGTCTGTTGATGTTGAGATGATCTAGAGCTTGCTCTGGTACTATGATGGGTGCTTCGCCGATGAGAAAATGCCTGGAGTGACGGCTGATAGGTCATCTGGGTAGTCTGTGAGAGGAATTAGCGCTCGTGAGTTGAGGATAGCTTCAATCTGGGTAAGCAGGGTGGTGAGCTCTTCGAAGGTGAGTGTTGAGTCCCGAGTTACTCTGGTGAGATGGTGCTTGACTGATTTAATCGCTGCTTCCCATTTTCCTCCGAAATGCGGTGCCCTTGGAGGGTTGAATGACCACTGAGTTAAGTCGTTGAGTAAGAGCTGTGCTACGTGTCTGGCGTCTTTGGGTCGCGAGGACAGGAGCCTCTTCAGCTCCTTGTCAGCTCCGACAAAATTAATTCCGCAATCACTGAAGAGGTTCCTACAGACTCCTCTCCTGCTGATGAACCTGCGGTAAGCTGCTAGGAAGGCCTCTGTTGAGTAGTCCGAGATGACTTCTAGATGAACCGCGGACGTAGTCATACAGACAAATATGGCTAGCCATCTTTTGACTGTCTTATGCCCACGTCCCTTTCAGGTTCTCAATGAGACTGGCCCTGCGTAGTCAACTCCCGTGTTGAGAAATGCTCTTGAAGGGATGAAACGTGCTGCCAGAAGTTGACCAATGAGTTGTTGAGATCTGATTCCTCTATGACGTGGGCAGATGACGCATCTGAGGATGTGGTATCTCACTGGCGCTCTCCCGCCGATGATCCAGTAAGATCTCCTTATGTGCGTTGAGGTGATTTGAGTCCCTCCGTGAAGAATCTTCTCGTGTGCTTCTCCGATGATGAGTCGCGCTAAATGTGAGTCTCGCGGGATGATAACTGGATGGATATTTTCCGGTTCCAACTGTGCAAACTTGAGTCGTCCTGATAGTCGGAGAATGCCCTGGTGATCGATTAGCGCATTGAGTCTGCTCATCGGGTGTGTTCTCGGCAAGATCTTATTCTTGCTGATGAGCAGAAACTCTCTTTTAAAATGAGCTTGCTGCGTGATCCTCACCCAGCGCAATCTGGCTGATTCCAGATCTTTCGCCGTGAGTGCCGTCGTTAGAGGCTCGTTTGAGACTTTCTTGAGATCGCTGTCATGCGATGAGTCTCGCCAGCGAAGGGTACCGGTAAATCAAATCCCAGACTGCCGGCTGCTTAACCTGAGTCGTGAGAAGTACTCGTGATTTCTCTTCGAGGTCGACTGATGATTCGGGTTCTGGGTTGAGAGACGGCCAACTTGATGATTCCTGCTGAAGCCATGCTGGACCTGACCACCACAGAGGGTGATTCTTGCGTTGCACTGCTGAGACTCCGCGGGAGGCACAGTCCGCTGGGTTGCCCTTCCTAGGAACGTGTCTCCAAGATGCTTGAGGTACTGCTTCCTGTATCTTAAAGACTCTGTTCCTCACGTATTCCTTCCAACGCGAGGGATGAGAGGAGACCCAGCGATACGCTGCTGCTGAATCAGTCCAGAGGAAGACTGGTGCATCAGTGATACTCAGCTGTTTGAGAGTGTACTGGGTAAGCTTAGCTAATATCACTGCTGCGGTGAGTTCTAACCTCGGAATGACGAGTGCTTGAGTTGGTGCTAGCTTGCTCTTCGCGCAAACCTGAGTGATCCGTACTCCCTGCTCGGTGGTGATCTTGAGGTAGACGACTGCTGCCATCGCTAGGTTCGATGCCTCAGCGAAACCATGTATCTCTACTGCAGCTGCTCTGGTGAGTCCAATCCATCTGGGGATTATGATCTCCTCCAGATGTGTGAGCTCTGCTCGGAATTGAGACCATTTCTCCTGTGTTCCTGATGCTCGCTCATCGTCCGATCCAACCTTCTCGGCCCACAAGCTCTGCATAAGCATTTTCGCCTTAATAACAACTGGCGAAATGAAGCCAAGTGGGTCGAAAAGTTGGCCCACCTCAGAGAGCATCGCTCTCTTGGTGATGATGACGTTGCTTGGTGCTCTCGATGAGAAGACCAAATGATCCGTACTATGGAGCCAAGTATCTTGGTTTGCGAGTCCTCGAATTCGTGTTGCTCGTGTGAGATGTTCTCGGGCTCGAGAGTAGATAGGCAGTGCCGGTTCTGGACCAATTTGACCTTGAGAAATGAGTCATCAGGTCCCGAGCCGGGCGGGGAGGGTGTGTAGGATTCGAGGTTGTGGTTGTTGGAGAAGATAACGAATCAACTACGCGAGGCAACAGTTTGCAAAACTAGAGATTTAGTTTATTGTCGTGAATGTGGTATGTACAGATGACGAGTCGGTAGTATGAATATATACAGGATTAGGTGGAGAGATGTCCACCGTGTGGCATGAGCCAGACAACTAATTATTATACCCGCGTCAGGTAAGAATTCGGATGCGAATACAATAGGTCCGAGTGAGAGGTATTTAATACTGGACGCGTGACAGAGCGCGATGATGTCACCGATGTCCAGTCGTCTCTCAGCGTGTCGTATCCGTGCGTGTGTTACGCGTTGATGTGTGTGTAGTGAGACGCTACATGACTCCCTGCTTTAGTAAAAAAACGTAGTTTTTTTCTGGAACAAAAAACAGAGATGAAAACGAACAAAAAAAATGTTGATAATGAAGAATGTTGCGACACCCTAGCTGCTGCTAGGCATGGGCTGTTCTCCAGGTTGTCGGTGTGCTGAGACGGTCGTGAGCTTGGAGTGGTGTGTGCGTCCTCGCCGTGAGCTGCGATGATGCATGTATGTGCGTGTGTTCGCCGTGGGTTGCGATGATGTGCGTGTGTGCGTGCAGGTGCGTGTGATGTCTCTCGACGGGTGTCGGAGAGGTGATGTCCCGGTGAAAACGTCTGTTAGCGGCCCCGTGTGCTGTGACGTCGCGTATGCCAGGGTGTGAAGTTCTCGACGATGCTTGGCGGAGATGAGCTGTGAGTCGGCCCGGTGTTCTCGACGCTGCCATCGGAGAAGTCGCGCATGAGGTTACTTTCTTCTCTCCCTCATTCGTGGAATCGCTGCGAACCTAGCGGGCGAGGTTTCCATCCTCGTAGGTCCGAGTGGTCATGATGCGATGTTGATGCGATGAGGCTGCGGGTGAGGTTGTCATCCTCGTTGGCCCGCGCCGCGTGTGCGGTGTCCATTGTCGCTGTGTAATCTCGTACCAACGGAGTCTTGGGTCCTTCTGGTGGTAGAGATGATGTAGCCTGCACTACATGTCGATCCTCGACGATGCTTGGCGGAGATGAGCGCGGTGAATCGGCCCGAGGTTCTCAACGCTGCCATCGGAGTGGTTGGCATGAGGTTACTTTCTTCTCTCCCTCATGCCTGTGTGTAATTGTCCTCCAGCTACTTGTGTTGACCAGTCGTTACCGTTGTTGTGTTTGCGCGGTTGTTACCGTTCCACATGTTGATAATGATTCCCGGCTCTCACCCGGGCGGCCCGGGTTCGATTCCCGGTATCGGAACCAATGTAAGATTCGAGGTTGTGGTTGTTCGGGAAGATAACGAATCAACTACGCGAGGCAACAGTTTGCAAAACTAGAGATTTAGTTTATTGTCGTGAATGTGGTATGTACAGATGACGAGTCGGTAGTATGAATATATATAGGATGAGGTGGAGAGATGTCCACCGTGTGGCATGAGCCAGACAACTAATTATTATACCCGCGTCAGGTAAGAATTCGGATGCGAATACAATAGGTGCGAGCGAGAGGTATTTAATACTGGGCGCGTGACAGAGCGCGATGATGTCACCGATGTCCAGTAGTCTCTCAGCGTGTCGTATCCGTGCGTGTGTTACGCGTTGGTGTGTGTGTAGCGAGACGCTACAGGGGGAGGGGGGTAGAATGTTTTAGAAGTGTTGGCTAGCGGCTGCTGCGGGGAGGGGGGAAGGGGGTGGTAGAACGTTTTCGAAGGTTCGGCTAGGGTCTGGTGCGAGGCGGGGAGAGGGGAGTGCTAAAAGGTTCGGGTAGGGTCTGGTGCGGGGACGGAAGTAGTAGAATGTTTTAAAAGATTCCGGGGGGGGGGGGGGAGCGAGGTTCATGAGGGTCAGATAGCCACCGCGAGGGAGGGGGCGAGGTGAACGGGGTAATTAAATATTGCAGGTTTGGAAAACGTTTGCTATACATTTTTTTCGAATGTTCTAGAACTAATTATGATTCATGAGGGTCAAGCAGTTATAGGTGCATGAGTTGACTATGGTAGAATGTTCTACAAGTTTCCGGTGCGGGGATGAGCGACGGTTATGAGGATCAGACAAACATTGTCGGAACAGAGCCAGGAGCGAGGGGGCGAGGAGAGTGCAGCCAGGAGAAGGCTAGGAGAACGGAGGGGAGAAGATTATTACGAGGAGAAACATTGAATATAATTTTGAAAACGTTTGCCATACGTTTTCGGAATTTTCTAGAATCTTTGGGCTAATTGGTGTGGGATGTGCGAAGAAATTTTGATCTGTGAATTAATCTAGAAAATAAAAATTTTAACATAGAATTCAATGTATATTTATTTTTGAAATCGGATCATAAAATAATACAAAAAATTCACACTTTCTCGAGTACTTTACAAAAGAAGCAATCCTTTTTCATAGGTATAAATTTGTGAAATGTTGTGATTTTGCAGTGATCATTGTCTCTTCCATTCTCGGATGTCGATAATGTTCACGACATTTACGACAACCAGTGATATCCGCATCTCGTTTCAATGTTTCTGGGAATTTCTCCCAGATATCTTCAATACTATGGGAAGCAAAAACAAGTAAAAATTCCTTCGGGAAGAATGAGATATTCTCTGCACTCATTTGGTGTAAACTCATCTGTTTACAGAACATTTTCAGAGATCGATCCAGACATGCGGTACAATTTTTTAAATACCATCTCTTCAGTTATTTGACATTTTCGAGAGCACACATGTATTTGACAACATGATGATTATGATTGTGGTGAGAACATTCTGGGCGTGTTAAGTCAGTTAACTTTTCATAACGTAGAAATAATATTGTTCATATGTAATGTACATTTGTCCACGTTTAATAATCAAATTGGAACGTTACATAAATTACAAATTTCATTATTCTGGAAAATGATTGGATTATTGAATGGTTACAAACATGAGAGACTCGACAAGTAAACTAAAATTACTTATTATTCAAAAATAACTTGATATTGAATTTTGAATAGAGGGGAAGACTAAACAAAGTGAAAAAATCGATTATGATAAAAAAATGTCAGTTATCATGAAAAATAAGAGAGTATAAATTGAAAAAATGAACATCGAGAAAAAATAGAAGAATAGTTTATTGAATTTTTATGGTAATTGCGCTAGGAAAAGGGGCCTATTTGAATAGAGGTTAATTGAGTTTGTAAAAAACCACAAAAGTATATTGTCAAAGGTGAAATACTCATTGACGAATTACAATCTTGTTCAAAATCGACTATGGGTGAGTTTTTTCGAGTATTTTTTGGCACATCAGAGTTCATTTAGAAATATTTCAAATCGATGTCATTTATGATGCCATTGAAAGACAAAATTAACGATTTCATCGGTCAATTTCAACAATGCCGAGTATTTCTTCTTACATTTATATATGAAACTAGATTATATGAGATTCTGCATTGTCAACTATTCTTCTCGTGGAATTTTTGGAGGTAGTTTTAACAAAAAAGTTCAATTGAAAGAATCAAAACTTTTCGAGAATGTTGTATTTTTTTTATTTGACTACTTCTTTTGGAATTTTAGTAGAAACCGTGAGATTTAGTTTTCATTATTCTCATTTTAAAGATATGTCATGAGAAGAAATTCCATTCACAATTTTTTTTTAGAATTTTGTAATTGAAATGTGATATATGTCTTCATTATTTCATTTTCATAGCCTGCTTCATTATTTTCAAAACTTTCTTGGGTAAACATTCACTGGTCATATTATTGGAGAGAGAATTGAAGACATTGATTGTATTTGAAAAACTAGTTCTCAGGAATTCGTTAACTTTAAGTAGGATTCTTCCATGAGAAACGAGAAAAATAGTAATAATGAGTATTATTTTTTTACGATCTTTTCTTGTATGCTTTTGTGTATTGATCTGTTTTTGTTACTTCACAATTACAATAAAAAGTGAAAAGCCCACTTTTATTCCTAACCCTGATCCCATGAACAAAAATAATTCCATAAACATTTGAATATTGTAGAATTTCTATAAGCATGGAAAAAGTTCCGTTTGTTTTTGTTTCAGATTGTTGGATTATTTCGTAAGTAGTCCGACTTCAATTTTGAGGAAAAAGTGCTGATTTCATAAAATTTTCATCGTTCAGGATTTATTGTAATAAAGGAAAACAAACATTTAATTTTCACTTTCAATGAAGAATTCATTCAACACATTTTTTCTAATAGAACAATATCAATTTCCAGTATACATTTTTATGATAGTAATGACATGGAATGAGGATTATCGCCGGAGGGTCGGTCGTATTCAAAGGCCCAGGGGGTGTTCGAGCATGTTCTACTCAAGGTCGCTTCGATGATGAGTCGCTAACTGGAATTATTCATCCTTTGTGGAATGTTCTTGAATGAAACCGCGTGCAATGATGAATAACATGATATTATGAGGAATTTCGTCGTGTTCAGGATTTTCTTTTTGAATTCACACCTCTCTATACTTGAGAAACATGTGTTTTCACCCTTGTGATTGACATTGAAACTCGAAACTTGTTTACTGCACAAATTCTTCATCAATCGACAACATTCCTCAGGAAAAATATTTTTTCCATTTTTTCGTGTGCATCAGAATGTTCTCAATTATTCAACAATTTGTGCAACAAATGAGTTTCAAGGTTGACCTTAAAAATATAAATTGTTTGATAACGTCATAGTTGGCCTTGAAACTTGTTTACTGCATAAATTGCTCATCAATCGAGAACATTCCTCAGGCACGAGATATTTTCTTCAATTGCTTCTGATGCATCAGAATATTCTCGATAGTTAAACAATTTGCGCAACAAACGAGTTTCAAGGTTGACCTTGAAACTTATTTATTTCATGAATTGTTTATCAATCGGGAATATTCCTAGGGAATATAAATTGTTTTCGATATCTTTTGATAAATCAGAATATTCTCGGATGCTAAACAATTTCCGTAAAAAAACTACTTTCAAGGGTGCCTTGGTGACTGCTTAAAAATGATTTGTACTTTATCCTTTTGGTGAGAATTAAAAGTTGAATCATCCGATAAATGGGTTGACATTCGAGAAAATTGTCAACTGTCACCATAATAATAACAATCCTGAACTATTTATGACTGTCATGGACAATCTTGCATTTTTATACTGCCCAAATTGTTCAGCAATCAAGAACATTCCTCAGGGAATAAATATTCTTTTATCTCTTCCGATGCCTTAGAAGATTCTCGATTGCGCAACAAATAATTTTCAATGTTGACCTTGAAATTGTTTACTACGTGAACCCCCCTATAAATTGGGACGAGAAACAACCATTGCGCAGTCACTTTTTAGCGCCGAGGTTGAGCAGAAGTCCATATGAACATCCTAAAAATCTCATAATGGAGTTCCCAAAGACAAGAAATATCTTGAGTGTTAGTTTATGTATTCTAATGCTGATTTTTTACATTCATCTATTGAGTATTTGTTTGGACATTCTGATGTTGATTTTTTATATTTATCTTTTGGTCTGAAAGTTTTTCAAAAGCTATTGTGTACATCATGGATGCAAAAACGTGTCTACGAGTGGTGAAGATTATTGAAAATGCATATAACAATGCACCCGCTGCGGACGCTGAACAATGGATTGCATGGTGTCATCATTTTATCAGACTTTATGGAAAAGTGTTGAAGAAGAAAGGCAATGATCTTTCCGTCAGTGGAAAAATAAGAATTCAAACCATTCTTTCCTTCCTCCATACATATTGTGCAAAATTCAAGGACAAGAAGAAACATCGTGGTCGAAGAATCGGTAGTCGATCAGAACGCAGAGTGAAAGACAGAGTGCTGTGAAGAGACTTAGACTTTGCTTTTGCGGGGCGAATTAGAGCAGCTCCAATTGTCAATTTGCGTCATAAAGATCTTGAGCCCTTTCTGAAGGATGCAAAGTCATTAACCGTTGTACGTTTAAAGAACGCCCTGCAGAAATACGGTAATCTCAAAATTAACGGGGTCTTGGTATGTAAATTTCAAATGGTGAAAAATAGTGAAACCATTGAAGAAGCCAAGTACTTCAATACGAAAAATGAGATGATTCTACCGTCTACGAATATCAAGAAGTGGTTCGACGATCATTTAATTGAAAGATTGCTAGCAAAGTTAGAGGACCTCCAAGAGCGGGACTCAGGTTGGACTCACACGGGAATCATCAATCTCATGATCAATATTAACACATATATACCACTAGCAGCGGATTCAAACACTTTCATACCATTACCCAAGCATTTACAGTCCAAGAAAGCTGTAGTTAATGTGAAGAATGACGATGAGTTTGGTTTTTTGTGGGCTATTATAGCAACTCCTCATCCTGCTACATCTCATGTTGATCGAATGAGCTCATATCCTCACTATTCTACAGCAACGTTACCAGATAAAATGACCAACCTTAAATACGAAGGCTTTGATTTTCCAATGAAATTAATAAATATCCCTAAGTTCAAGGAGTTGAATGGATTAACAATCAATGTTTATGGCGCAGAAGCGAAGGAAATCGTCCCTCTTTACTTAAGTAAACAACAATCTCACTGGCCAACAATTCATCTTCTTCTACTTTGTAGTAATATGTATGTAGATAATTACATACAGCCCGTTTACCACTTCTCATGGATTCGATATATATCTCGATTGATAAGTTCACAAGTTTCGAAGCATAAACATTATACAGAGTTTTGTGATCGATGTTTAGGACATTTTGTCAATGAAAAATCCTTTGAGAATCACCGAGTTGATTGTTACAATATTAACAAGTATAAAATGGCTCTACCTGATGAAGGAAATAATATCTTGAGTTTCAAAAATTATAAGTATAAACAGATGGTCCCATTCGTAATTTATGGCGATCTTGAATGTATCCTTGCATCAACGGAGAACGAAGCAATGTATCAGAAACACATACCTCATAACGTAGCTTTCTATTTGCATTGTTCTTTTGATAAAAATCTATCAGAATTCAAAATCAAACGAGGAACGGACTGTACTGAATGGTTCATGAATGAGTTGCAACGAATAGCTTACCAAGTTGATCTCTCTCTAAAGACAATCATTCCTATGGAGCCATTGACACCTGAACAGGCATTTGAATATGCTAAAGCATAAATATGTCATATTTGTGAACAACCATTCGTTGGAACTGATTCAAAATGTCACGATCATTGTCATTTTACGGGTAAATATAGAGGCCCAGCACATCGCGAATGCAACACGAATTATAAAAACTCACATGTAATTCCAGTAATATTCCATAACCTCTCTGGTTATGATGCACACTTCTTCATCAAAGCTTTAGCAACTCCATTCGAAGGTTCTATAAATTCGCTTCCAATTAACAAAGAGAAATATATTTTATTCACGAAAGAAAAGTTGAAGGTACTGCAGGTGAACTGAGATTTATTGATTCACACCGGTTCATGGTAAGCAGTTTAGAGAAGTTGGCATTATATCTGAATAATACAAATAAATTTATCACACGTAAATATTGTGAAGATGATCAGAAGAAATTTGAATTGTTAACGAGAAAAGGAGTATTTCCCTATGAATACGTAGATTCGTGGGAGAAAATTGATGATAGAAAATTACCAGCAAGAGAACAATTTTATTCCAAACTGAATGACGAGGATATTTCCATGGAGGATTATATATACGCTCAAGAAGTATGGAATACATTCAATATTCACTCATTACGAGAATACTCAGATTTGTATCTCACAAACGATGTATTACTTTTAGCTGATATCTTTCAAAATTTTCGCCTTACCTGTTTCTCTGTTTATGAACTTGATCCCTTGCATTATTATACAGCGCCTGGGTTAACATTTGATGCAATGCTGAAATGTACAAATGTAAATCTTGAACTGTTAACCAATATTGAAATGCATTTATTTATCGAGAAAGGTATCCGAGGAGGTGTCGCTCAGTGCTCTCATCGACACGCTCGCGCTAACAATAAATATATGGGTAAAGATTTTGATACGCATAGAGAAACATCCTATCTAATGTATTTTGACGTTAACAATCTGTACGGTGCAGCTATGTCAGAATATTTACCTTATGGAACTTTTGAATGGGTAGATCCATCTACTGTGGATATTACTTATACCTCTGATGATTCGAACGAAGGTTATATTCTTGAGGTTGACTTGGAGTATCCTCGTAATCTTTTTGAAACGCATAAAGATTTACTCGTTAGTCCAGAACATTTCATTCCACCGAATAAAAAAATCTTAAAATTGATCTGCACGCTACCTCCGAAGAAAAATTTAGTTATACACTACAAAAATTTAAAACAATGTTTAAATTTAGGGTTGGAGTTGACGAAAATCCATCGTATACTGAAATTTAATCAAGCCCCTTGGTTGAAACCGTACATCGATATGAATACAAAATTGCGGAAAAAATGGAACAATGAATTTGAGAAAAACTTTTTCAAGCTAATGAATAATGCCGTTTTTGAAAAGACCATGGAAAATGTACGGAAACAAAGAGATGTGAAACTAATTACAAAATGGGAAGGAAGATATGGAGCTAAAGCCCTAATCGCTCAGCCGAATTTCCATAGTTGTACTATATTTGATGAAATTATTGATCTAGTAATCATCCAATTAACCCGCACTAGAATATATTTCAACAAATCAATTTACGTTGGATTTTCAATCCTAGATCTATCCAAAATATTCATTTATGATTTTCATTATGAATATGTGAAAAAAAAATTTGGTGACAGAGGGGAATTAATGTATACTGATACCGATAGTTTGCTGTATGAGTTCAGAGTGCCTGATATATACGAATATATCAGAAGTGATAAACAAAAATTTGAGACATCTGATTATCCCAAAGATAATGTCTACGGCATTGAACTTGCTAATAAGAAAAGATTAGGACTTATGAAAGACGAAGGTAATGGAAAAATAATCAGTGAGTTCATAGGTCTTCGAGCTAAATTGTATACGTTTCGAATTCACGGAGATAAAAGCGAAAAAAAAACGTGCGAAAGGTGTCGAAAGTTCTGCTTTGAAAACTATCACATTCGACGATTTTAAAGATTGTCTCGAACATTGTGAGGATTTTGTAAAATCGCAGTACTTGATGAGAAGTAATAATCATGAAGTCCATACCGTTCATCAACGAAAAATCGCCTTGAGTTGGCAAGATGACAAAAGAATAATCTGTAGGAATTTAATTGATATTGAATCATACGGTTATTTTGATGAATAAAATGGCACATTTTCTGATATAACCGATATTTTAATCTTTATTCTTTCAATAAAATATTACATTTATGAGAGTTTACAAATTATCTTCATCTATCCAATTGTTGTGAGAACTATCAAAACCTAACCACTTGATGAAAACTCTGTTTCCACGCCTTCGAAGCACTTTTTCTACAAGGTAAACGTCAGGATAAATCACTCTCGTTAATTCCTCTTGACAAAATCCGCCTTCGATGGGCTTCTCTTCATAATCGATGAGTTTATATGTCACCGGATTGGTGTTGACGACTTCGCTTATTGTAAATATCTCCGTTGTCTAATTGGGTGTATCACCTTTCTCAAAAAAATTCTTGTACTTGCTGATGCGCACCTTATCTCCAACTTTGAACGTGATTTTGCGCGGGCGATGAGCTTTTAATTTTCCATAAACATGTAAGAGATACTTTTCATGTGCAGCAGTGACATCTTTGGGTTTCATGTGGATCGTCCAGTGTTTGGTATTGTTATAAGACTGAAAAAGAGTCTTGACTATAGGAATCCACTTATATGTTCCTTGTAAGCTAAATTGTTTCCACATTTTCTCTTTGAGGGTACGATTGAATTGCTCACAAATTGATGGTTTGAGGTTACTAGAGGTTGAGTACATCACGATTCCATAATCTTTCATGAGCTTCTTAAACTCACTGTTGTAGAATTCCTTGCCACGATCCACTTGCAATTTTTGCGGTATGCGAGCTTACTTCAATACAGACGCCATAGCATTAGTAACATCTTTCCCATTTTTCGTCTTCGTTGGCACCGCCCAAGCATATTTCGAGAAAATATCGATGATTATTAAGAGGTATTTGTAACCGTTGTTCTCATGGGCATAAGCAGTCATATCAACAAGGTCTGCCGGCCAGGTTTCATCCAGCCCTCGCATGTTCACATGCCTACGTGGATAACTTCTTCGAGCTGGTCTATGAAGCTCCTCTACTACTACCGCTTTTTTGTCCATTCTCCAGTGCAATTAAATGTTTATCCAAGTTAGTAATTATTGCAGAATTACGCAACGCCAAGTCTTGATTTGTATCCTCTTGAATTCTTTTCAATTGGTTCGTGATCATTGGTTCCAGACCATCAAGGATTGACTGAATCTGACGTGAGACAGGTTCTTTCAATGTTGTTAGTTCATCGCTCAAATGCCTAATGGTCTTTGAATGAATAACCAACCGTTCTCGTACTTCCTCTTTATCTACACATTTTTGTCTCATAGTCGCCAAAAAATTTTCTTGAAATGATTGGATCATTATTTGAATTCCATCAATAGGGAACTTGCATGCAACCCAGTTTTCGTATATTTTGCATTGGATAAAATCTCTGTAGTCTATAAACCATTATGAACACAAAAATTTTCCGAAAAATAGTCTGTTTTTTTTTTGTAATAAGTGATTAAAATTGTATGAATTTCTAAACGCTTTTTTGGGGTCATGACGTCAACTCACCGGAATCTAGTTCCCCTTGCCGCCGCTAGGAGCGCTATTCATCTATTCTGGTTCCTCAAACTGCGGGACTTTCCACCCATATAAATCGAGGGGGTTATGTTCGCCTGGATTTTTCAAAGTGGATAGGAAAATACTCGGAAAATAAATGAGAAAGTTAAAAAAATGAAGTTAGTTCCGGAAAAAGATTTTGAAAAGCTGTCCACTGGCAATTTGCCTACTCTGGATTATGAAATGCTCAAGGATTTTATGCGTTTGAGTTTGTGCAAAAGTGTCGAAACTCGTGGTGTCAAAGCGAGCAGGTAAGTTTTACTAAAAAATTCAAATTCTGAGGACTATATGAATTAATTTTGATGATATTGATTTAGAGCAACACGGGTTGCTCTAAATAGCTCTGGAATATCAAGAACTTATGTTGTTGAGAACTCAAAATTTCATTGGAAAATGACAATGGAAGCTGTAAACTTTAGTCCAGTTATTCTATAAATTTCAGTACAAATCAGAGAAAATCAGGGGGAAACCTCCCTGGATTATGTTTCTTTTTTGCTATGAAGCGCAATTCCAAGTTGCATTTTTATTTATCAACTGCAAATTGAAATCCATGGGCCAATTTTTGACTCTCTGTCCCCCAAGAATGCGGACTTTGATTGAATTGCTCATGAAATCTGAAATTCAATAATTTTTTTAATCAAATTGAATCGAATTTCATTCTTCTGAAAATTACTTTTAGGTGTCCACATAGAATTACATTTTTTCTTCTTCGTAACAGAGTTGTTAAGTTCCATCTGTCATCTACTCTATTCACATGAAATTTACATATCACATATGTTATTCATTTTAGGAAGATTCGTAAATGTCCAGTAGTGATGATCTTACAGAACAATGACTTGAATTAGGCATTTACGTATAACTTTTTCCAGTGAGACATTTTGCGTAATCGTTCAGCGCGGAACGTTCGTTTTTACTACACTGCTACAAATTTCCTGAAAATTAAGAAATATTTACATTTGAATTTCCATTGTTGCCAATTTGAATTCAATTTCAGATCAAATCGTTTATGAAATCCCTGATTCGGGTCGGAAATTCAGCATGATTGGAATTTTTGTGTTAAATTATGATTGAAATTTCAGTGACATGTTAAAACTCTAAACTCAACTGAAAATTGAAGAAGAATATTGTCTCAATTTTCAAAATATATAAAAATTTTCATTATCATAATACATTGAATTTCCACACGGAAAACAGATTGTTACAAATAACAAGCTCTCTTTCTTGGAATTTCAGGAGAAATTTTCTAACAGTGTATTGCTCTTTCGATCAGAAATTTCCACTTTAAAAAATTAGAAAATCTGAGATATTAGATTGAAGAGAAAATCTCTGTAGGAAATACATATTATATATAAAAATCGAATACTTATTATCTACTATAGAAAAAATTGTTATTGTAAATCCTCATGAAAAGAATGCATATACGAGCGTCGAATATACTGGTCAATGATGGAGAGTTGAATTCAGTAGATTTTCATATCAAATGTTCCTCTGTGTGCCAAGGTTTGATCATTCAACATCATCAAATTGATATCAATGTCTTTCGAAAATCGGAGGGGGTGATAATTATGAATATTACTCCTTTCCAGGGGGATGTAAATATGCAAATGCATTCGTCACTTGGTTGCATCGAAGGTCAGAAGAAGAGTCTCCGACGGAAGTGGAATGGTACTGGAGAAAATCTCGATTGTCTTCAATCGGCTCAAACATAAAATATATGACACTCGATGCAATCGCTCAGGAATGTAAGAGGAAAACCCGTCTTGGGAATAAAGCTCCCCAGCCTTCAACCAGTGGAAGCATCACAGGGCCATCTTCCACGGAATTTTTGGAAAAAGTATTGAGGCGAGGCATTGATGAGAAACAAGATAATCATCTTCTCCAGTTCTTCAAGGAACGAGATTCATGGGAGAAAACCTCCATGCATTACTTGGGATGGAGCTACGATGGTGATAGGAGCAACAGCCAGGACTTTTATGAATTTTGTAAGAATAGTTACACTTATGAAGACAGTCAACACATTGCCAACGTCACTAAAGACCAGAGTGAATCTCCATTGTGGTATGAGACACGCTACGGTCGTATCACTGCATCAATTATCGATCAGAGTGCTCATTGTCGTACGATAGGAGGATCCCTCTTTAAAAGCATCATAGGGGCAAGAACAATCGATACTTCTGCCATGGCAAGGGTAAGACACTTGGAACGTCAAGTAATCGAGGCGGTTGAAGACCTCATCGATGAGAAAATATTAAGAACTGGGTTGCTGTTGTCACCAATATACCCATGGTTCGGAGCTTCTCCTGACGGCGTAACGAGGACATCAGTGATAGAAGTCAAGTGTCCATCGAAAACTGAAACTGTTTCCAATCATTACTGCAATGGAGAGATACACTGTAAATTCAAAGCACAGATGCAACTGCAGATACTTTTTTCTGGTAAACAGAAGGCAAAATTTTGTGTAGCCGACCCAAAATTTCCTGAAGTCAGTGAAGTTACTATTATAGATGAATTTTTTGACTCGCAACTAACCAAAACACTATTACAACGAGCAGAGTCATTCTGGGTGTCTACCGTTTTCCCAGCTCTGATGGCTTTGACACGAGCAGTACAGAGGTCATGAAAAATAGAAAGTGAGAAATAGAAAAGAGATAGGAAAATAGAGCTTTTTGTTACGATGTCATATTGGAATTTATGGGATTTTGACAGAGATATGAGAGTCATTTTTTTTCGAGAGAATTTTCTTTTCGATTGTAATCAGGAGGAACTTTTAGCTACAAAAAATGACAAATATAGATTTCGTTGAAAATTTTCCTCTTTTCGAGACAATGTCTATTTTTTTTTAAAGTATGTTTCAATTAATCAATCATCCATCAAATTTTTCTAGGAAACAGTCGAAGAGCAAGTTTCAATTACGAATTTTGGGTCGTACCCTTTTGTTTTGCAGAAGAAATTTTCTTTTCGAATAGTTCGAAAAACTTCCTAATCATACCGTATTTCTATTCTCGGTATTCAAACCAATGGAGATTTGCGGAAGTGAGAAAAAGGAAATTTGGTTTCTCCCAATTTTCCTTTTGCCAGAATGTCCCGAAATCTAAGAAAAAAAATCTAGTCTGCATATTTTTTGTAGATCTGTGTGAGATCTACGAAAAAGGTCATTATAAAATTTACTCGATCTTTCCTAGATTTGGCGATATTTCGAAAGAAACCATTTTCGAATGAAAAGCAATTTTTTCGAGAAGTATAGCACCCTTTAATGTTAAAGTTAGGAATAATTCCAAACACTAAAAAAGAACAAATGAAAATGTAAAACTTTCTCTTCGACTTTTTTCTAGCCAAATCAATAAATACATGGGAAATGTCTTCATTTTCGAGAAGTTCGAAAAACTACAGACGAAATCAATATTTTTTGTAGCAAAGGAATCGCCTATATGTATTTCTTCTTGGACATGTCTTGGACATGATCGTTCCAAGTTTCCCAAGTTGTATCATGATAAATATGTTGAAATGCGTTGGAAAGAATCTTGGGAATTTCTCCGTAAAAATCATTATAGGGAAGTGAAAATATCTCCACAACTATTATTAAGTATCTATCAAAATATGCGAGAAAAATGGAATAATATTCAAAAGAATGTATATAAGGTGTTGAAAATTCATTCAACATGATTTGAATAATATTAATAACAGAGTATCAATGTAATTCGAGAGCTTCACCATCACATAATTTCATCCTTGACTTACGGCTTCTATGT
Organism: Diachasma alloeum; assembly: GCF_001412515.2. Taxonomy (NCBI): domain Eukaryota; kingdom Metazoa; phylum Arthropoda; class Insecta; order Hymenoptera; family Braconidae; genus Diachasma; species Diachasma alloeum. The sequence continues at coordinate 262,750 of NW_021680834.1, read as the reverse complement.
TCAACATTTTGTGTACACCGGATTTCAACGACATCAGTGAAGAGTTGAAATCGAAATTAATTGATGTTTTTAACAGAATTTTCTACTAAATCCATCAGATGTATTTTTGGACTTTTTTGTACACAAAATTGTAGAGTGATGGTGAAAAATTGAATCGATATTTTCGATTCCATCAGCATCATCGAATATAATCTGTAGTATGTATAATAAAATATCAAGTGAAGGAGCACTGAGGACAAGAGTATTATTTTATTGTCTTCATTGAACGACAGGATATTATGTAGTGAAAATGGTAATTGAATGATTAATGTAATAAAGTAGTTGGTTTTTCTCTGCTATCGAATGATTTTACTCTGAATGTTAACAATTGTAGCAGCATCAATAACAACATCATCCATAACTTCCAATAAATTATGATCTTGAGTGACATGTGGTTGCAACATTTTAAATTCCCTTAGACGTCTGATCACTCTTTCAACATGAATTCTGACACTTGCGATTTTTTTAGTCTTTATTGCATCTTCTTCACTCATTATCTTATCTGTTTGGACAGAAGAAGGTCTCAGGAGCTTGCATTTTTTCTGGCGTAGCAGTGTATCAAGCTGTTTGAAGCCTCTATCGGCAAGCACATATGCCCGTGTGGGGAGAACAGACAAGTATCCTGAGTTTTTCACGACTTCCATATTACTAGTGCGCCGTCCGAATCCCCTGGAAATGAAATTGATCAAGCCGTCTAGAGTGACGGAGATGAGATACTTGGCAGTTACATTTTTTGTAATCTGACCGTGTAGCTGCTTGATGTACTGCATTCGAGAGATGTTCTATTTCAATTTCGAGGCAATCGATGGTTGGCTGTACATTTGCATACTTTTGTCTGAATTGAATGGGAAGATTCAAAGAGATTGCGCTTCTTGTCAGCCATACAATTAACTGTTGGAATTTATTCCTCATCGTACCAAGAGTACTCCGAAATGCCCTTGAAATTTGAGATTCAGAAACACCAAATTCGTAGCTGAGGATGGCGTTTGGAATGTTCTGTCGTATCTTCTTCAGAGTAAAATCTGTATTCCTCCGAGAACAGTTCGTGACAGACAAAAATTCTTCTAATACATACATTGAGTTTTTTGGCAATCCGAGAGGGGCAAGTGGATTGTCCTCGATGATGAGCTTTGTGACCTTTTCGAAGATGTAGCCTTTCAAATGCTCCATTTTCAGAGCAAGATCGCTATCAGATGGTGTGCTACTGTTGTTTGAAACCTGACTTTTAACCCAATCCGAAGATGAACTAGTCGTACCAGTACTATTCATTTTTATTCCAGAGATCTTATCTCGTCTACGACTTCAGGTCCTGCGGAGTTGAGTTGAGACTCATCGAAACTTTTAATTGGCGAGGTTTCAATATTTTTCAACAATCCTAGGATGTACTTGAATTGACAATCAATGGCAATGCTTCTGTACCGTGGTTTCATCTGAACCCCTTTTTCAAACACTACTGGAGTAGCTTGTACAGCACGATCAATAGAAAGCCTATCAACGCTTGCACTAAGACGTTTTACATGCTGGACTCGTTGAGGTAGACGGGATCTCTCCGGATTTTGCTGTTTTTTAACATGTGTGAATTCTGAAGAGATATTGGAAAACTGTGCTCCATCACTAGGTTCCAATAGCGAGCAATCAATGGCAGCAGGCGATCCGCCTGGGGTAGGTTCCAGAGATGATTCTGAGGACGCAGGATTCCCACACTACATAGGAGAATCTCCTCCTGATTTTAGAGATTTCCGGTTCTCATCACTTATCACGTTTCCAATTTGGTTATCACTGGGTGCAGATGGAGGCCCAGACGAAGACGAAGATTTTATGGTAGTTGAAGTAGCAAGTTGCCAAGAGAAGAATCGGGGATAAGCACATTATTTCAGCTTCTTCAAACAATTTCTCGTTTTCCACTCCATGTAGTTGTCTAAATCTTTTTCCAGCTATTTATTTTTTCGAATAAAAAACAAATCAATTCCAGTTTCAGAAGTTCGACAGGCGTCAACATATTGGAAAAGCTCTTAAAATCATTACCATTCGATTGAATCTCTCGATCCCCAAAATGGAAAAAACAACTATTGCCATTCATCCAGGAAACGATAAAATATGTTGACAACTGTATGTCAGAATTATTTGTAGCACAAACTCACTTTGAAATGATCTTCGCAGATATGACAGTTTAACCTCAAATTCCCCTCATAATTCGCTGCTCTGCACCACACTGCGCGAATATCTTCTGAACGAGGAACATATATGAATGTTTTGGTGGGTGTTTTTATTATTGTATTCGCACATCCTGGTACAAAACAATATTTATAAGCAATTTTTATCGCTCTCTCCGGATTTTTTGACATTTTGGAGCAGAATACATGTACAGCGTATTTCGTTGCCGGTCGAACAGGGAGCGGTTCTTGAGCTGAAGCGCTTGATGGCACCACAGGAAAATTACACACTCCGGTGAGTTGACGTCACAGGCGTTTTGGGTACGTTTGGAAAATGCATTTTTTAAACTCGAATAAAAAATTATTAAGGCCCGGTTGGACGGATTTTTGCCCGACATGTCCCTAGAAAATTCCCCAGAAAATTGTCTGTTATGTCCTACCGAAGTAACTAGGAGGACAGTAGCGCCAATGAAATTTAGAGCGCCAATTTTTGACTGTAGATTCGTTTGCCGCCAAAGCTCTGATGAGCACTCCATCGAAGTCCAATTGTTTAATCCCAGAATATTTGGTTGAGCCCGGTGGCCTGGCGTAGTGGTTAAGGCCGTTGCCTCACAACGGATAGGTTCCAGGTTCGATTCCTGGCCGGGTNCTTAAATTTAACTCCAAGGGTTGGGTCCGCAACCCCACCGGACCAAAAGTTGCGCGCGCAATCCTGGCCCAGGGGAGCGGGAAAAGTGACACTCAAGGAAAAGCGGGGAAATAAAAAAAAAGGGGAAGAAGGGGAGCGTGTGACGTCGTGAAACTTCGTCGCGAAGGGTCTCAGGCCCTCAGCCTAGCGAAACAATGAACAATGGAGAGCCCACACGTGTTAGTCACGTGAAACAGAGAACCTTTCGAAATAACCAGAACTGAGATTTTACGACATGGGACCGTAACCGTTAAATTTATTTTCTTCTCTAAATTTGGATTTTCGAGGAAAGTGTTTACTCAACGAGAATTTGGAGGGTTGTAAATTATAAGAGCAAAACTCAAGTATTTGACATTTACTATTTCCGTAACGGTTTTTCTCACGCTTGCGATGCTGTTTTTCGTTCTCTTTGTCCATTGTATTCCAGACTTTCTTTATTCTTCTATTTCTGGTATATTTTTANTCGAAAAAAAGCATTTTAGATGCAATGTTATTATGACTATATCGGTTGACTAAAAAATCTGATTTTTGTTTCAAAAATCATAATTTATTCCGCTTGAGTGGTAATTGGTTCTCGAGGGGGGAAAATGAGTTTATATATTTTTAATATTATTTAGAAAATAACCCAAAAACAACACCATCCCCCCCTAGCCAAGTCACATTAGCGTGACACCCAAGCGTGACACACTAGCGTGTCAATATGGCGAGGGTAATTATCAAAAATAAAAATAAAAATTCCAATTTTCACAGACACTGCACACTCCCGAGACCCAATTACCAGTCCGTGAATTATTTTTTACTATTTTCCGCGAGTTATTCCGAAGCAATTAGACGCCGCTAATTCCCATAAAAGACTTGTAAAAAAATGAGGCGATCAGCTGTCGCCATACTGTTTCCGTCAGTTACACGGGAATGTGCCAGATGACGCCTCCGAAACCCCCGAATGTTGAAACACCGATCTGAGGATTGCCGAGCGAGATAGCTCAAGAGTGTAACACAATAAGGGCCCACGGGTACCAAGCATTCGTGTATCTCACTCCCACTCGTGGAAATGGAGTAACACTCCGTATTCCACCATCCTACAACCACCACAATAATAATAATAATAATAATAATAATAATAATAATAATTGTCAAAAACAAAACAAAACAAATGAAAACCACCGTATTTGCGCTAAATTTCGGAAAAAGCTCCAATATAGAAAATTTGAGAAAATTCGCCGATTCTCTAATCAAAAATTCGATTTTCAAAAACAAAAAAATCTAACTCTCAGTTCGCAAAAAAAGTTGAGAGTTGAATTTTTGATTATCATTTATCTCTCAATTTACTCACAACTGTTTTTTAGAGTTGAAAATAGGATTATTGATTCTGAATAATTTCGCAATCTAATCTCAAGCTTTTCTGAGAGTTGAGAACTGGATTTTTTTTTTGACAATGGGATTTTTGAGTCTCAATTATCTCTCAATTTATTTTCAGATTTGCATTTTGAAAAGTGAATTTCTGATTTTCAATTGTCTTTCAATTTACACTCAACTTTTCCACAGAGTTGAGAATTGGGTTTTTTAAAATAAGATTCAGATAGAGCTGCGAATGCATTACATGACCCATAATATGACGGTCATGTGACCATCATTGACGGTCATATGACGAGACGTTTTCCACAATTGTCACAATTTCCCCACTCTTCTATGACCGTCACAATTGGCCAAGAAAAAATGACAGTCATTTTTTATCTATACAGATGCGAGCTCATTTTTTTATTATCAATTTATCTTTGAATTCATTTTGCATTAGCCTAATGTGCATGTTGAAATCAAAATTACAGTCATTTTCCATCTATCTAGAGATAAAGCTATTTTATTTATAACAGTCACAAATCAGAAATGGGTTTGACCGTCATTATGCATCCATATAGATGGTTTGACAACAATTTGCTTAGAAATTATTTGTGGCGATCATTTGTAGTTACAAGATTTGTGCGTCACATGACCGTTATTTTTTGGTCACATGACGCGATCTCAAAAGTGACTGTCATTTTGCATCTCCAATTCAGAATCATTGAGAAGCAACAATGCTATTTTCAAAAGCAAAAAAATCATATTTTCATTTCTCAAAAAAGTTGAAAGTAGATTGAGAGATAATTGAAAATCAAAAATTCATTTTTCAAATACAAACCGGAGAATTTTTTCAGAGTTTTTAGAAAACTGGATAATTTCCTCCAATGTTTGATAAAAACACAGAATTTTCGCAAATTCTTTAATAAATTGGAGAATTTTCTCGAAAAATGGAGAATTTTCTTGAAAAATGAAGAATTTTGTCGAATTCTCTAGAAAACCGGAGGATTCCCCCGAATTTATTAGAAAATCGATGAATTTCATCGAATTTTCTAGATAACCGTAATTCTTCCGAACTTATTAGAAAATCGGCGAACTTCGTGCAATTTAGTAGAAAATCGGAGAATTAGCTTGAATTTGTGTGAATTTTTTAGAAAATCGGAGAATTTCTTAGAACGTTCCCAAAAACCCAATAATGTTCTCGATTTTTTTTAGAAAACTGCAACATTAATTCAAAATTTTTAGAAAATTGAAGAATTTTTTCGATTTTTTTTGAAAAATCGACGGATTTTCTCGGAAACCGGAGAATTTTCTGGAACGCTCTCGGAAACTTGGCTCTTGCGGACCAAGTTGAGAGTTGGACTCTGGATAATTTCTGGTTTTTGAGACAAAATTCAGGGTTAGTTGAAAGTTGGAGTGACGAGGTGTAAAATGTTTTTTATGCCAGTCGCCCTCTTTACTATCAATTTCACTATCGGGATTGAAAATTTGATTTTTGAATTTCGATTCTCAGGTATCTCTGAATGTACCCTCAACTTTTTTGAGAGATGAGAGTTGGATTTTTGGTTCTCAATTGTCTCTCAATCTACTCTCAGTGAATTGAGAGTTAATTGAAAATCAAGAATCCAATTCTCAACTTTTTTGAAACAATTGAGAAATAATTAAGAATCAAAAATCCTATTTCCAGTAGTAATACCACTAGTGCTTCAAAATTATCGGATATTTATAAATTATTCGGATTATGTCAAATTTTGCAGGTTTAAAATCTCGAGTACTAAGCACGAGGGATTTTTCTGCAAAATTTGACACACTCGTTCCTAGGTAATAAAGCTATCGCAAAATATCCAATTAATTTTGAAGCACGAGTGGTATTTGACGGATTATTTTTCCACTCGGATTTCGGCCAAGCAGAGTGCAATGAACAGCATCCGGATACATTTACACAGCCATACATTTATAACCCACTTTTTTGTTTATCTGTCACACAGAATATTAAACGTGAAATGCGTTGAATGATGAGAATCATTTGAAAAGCTACTAGTAAATTTTCGTCGGAAATTGTTTAGTAATCTGTGAAATATAACTGTTTGACAGCCTTAAATACTGCGCTCTGATTTGCTGAAATCTGAGTCAGAAAAATAATCAACATTCAAATCTCAAAAAGTTTTTGAGAGAATTCTCCGATTCTTTGAAACATTCGAAGAAATTCTCCAGTTTTTTAGAAAATTCTAGAAAATGCTGGGGTTTTCTAGAAAGTCACGGATGAAAAAATTTAACCCGCAATTACTCGCTCAATGAGCGCGGCGCCGCCTGTTTTTGTCTATTTATATTTTAGTGTTTCTTGACGCTCAAAAATCCTGAAAAATTAGAGTTCCTAGTTCAATTTTTTTATTGAGCGTTGGCATTGTCGGTTTTTTTTCGAAAAATTTGTTTAGCTACAAAAAAAAAGTCGAACGGACAGGAAAGTGCGCCGCCCGGTGCGAGTGAATCTCTGTCGACCACTCAAGCGAGCTACATTTACAGCTTCATTCTGTGTCACATTTGAGAGGCGCACTGCGCGCCTTTCAAATGTGGCAACAGCGCGCTCGGTTTACTCCAGCGGCGCTGCGCTAACCCTGTGATGAACGAAGGCTGGCGGCCGAGCGCGAGTGATCGAGGGATAATAGAAATATTTACCTAGCGAATTGGTTACAAATTTCTATTGGATATCTATTGAACTCTCAATTAGTTTTTGGCCGATTCTATTGAGATGTTTAACAAAAAATATTCTGTAGTAATACCACGAGACCTTCAAAATTATCGGATATTTCCCGATTGTTTTGTTACGTAGCAACGAGAGGGAGAAGTTTTGCAGATTAAAATCCCGAGCGCGCAGCGCAAGGAATTTTTGTACAAAACTGANTGTAGTAATACCAGGAGACCTTCAAAATTATCGGATATTTCCCGATTGTTTTGTTACGTAGCAACGAGAGAGAGAAGTTTTGCAGATTAAAATCCCGAGCGCGCAGCGCAAGGAATTTTTGTACAAAACTGATCCCGATCGTTGATACGCAGGAAAACATGAGGGAAATGTCCAATTAATTTTGGAGGTCGAGTAGTATTCGACGGATTATTTTTGGTAATCGGATCCTTCCCAAACCGACTCATTTTGACTTTTTTCATGACTTTCTTTCACTCCACAGGATAATATTTGACAGTTATTTGGTTAGAAAAACAATTGCAGAGCTAGAGGGAAATTATCAAAAGCTAGGGGGCAATAACCNGTTAGAAAAACAATTGCAGAGCTAGAGGGAAATTATCAAAAGCTAGGGAGCAATAACCACTGTAATTTTAATTGGGAAGTACTTTATGTTATTGAATACTGAACTCTGATTGGCCCAGGAAAGGCCAGATCCGATTACCAAAAATGATCAATAGAAAAAGTCAACAGAATTCGATTTTTTTTTATATAACTTATTCTATTGAGATATTTTCTATAGCATTTTCTCTTCTCCACTTTTCTAACATTTTTTGTTTGATTTTCTTCATGAGAACAAAAGAAAAATAGACTCAAAAAAAACTTGAAAAATTAGAGCCAAGGACATTCTATAGAAAATATCTGAAGAGACAATACATACAAGTACATAGAAAAACATACATACATATAAGTTACATAGAAAAATCGAATTCCATTGACGTTTTCTATTGAATATTTTCTATTGAACATTTTGCTAGAATCGGTCAAAAAGTAGTAGAAAATTCAATACAAACTGCATTAGAAATTTCTAACAAATTCGCTAGATTTTTCTATGAAATTTTTTCATACGCGGCTCTTGAAAATTCTTAGATTTTCGAGAAAATTCCAAGACAATTATCAGGATTTCGAGAAAATTATAGGAATGACTCTGGCGAACCAAGCTGATAGTTGGGCTTTCAATAATTTCCAAGTGCTTGAGAGAAAATTGAGAGTTAGCTGAGGATTGAAGCAACGAGGACTACAATGCATTTTATGCTGGCCCCTTTCAATATTATCAACTGTTTTGAAAATTGACAATTAAATTGGTAATTCTTGGTGATCTCTTTATTTCCAATCAACGTTTTCGGAATTGAAAATTAATCTCAGGAGAATTTTAATCGATTTTTTTTTCAACGATAATTTGAAATGAAACTTCTAGTGAACGAAAATTTTTAAAATTAAATAGGAACAGGAGCCGAAAAAAAGCGAAAAATGTAAAAATCGACTCCTGGCCATTCATTAGAGCCTAGAAAGATCAAGATCAAGGTTGAACGTGAGTCAACTTTCGGCCACCTCTCCATTGACTTTTGATCAACTTTAGCTTGGCCTTGGGTTAACCGTGGCTTGACCACGAGTCAACCTCGGCTTGACCATGGGTCCACCTTGACTTGACCATGAATCCACCTTGGCTTGACCATGGGTCAACCTTGGCTTGACCATGGATCAACCTTGGCTTGACCATGGGTCAACCTTGGCTTAACCATGGGTCAACCGTGGCTTGACCATGGATCAACCTTGGTTTGAACACGGGTGAAATTTGGGTTGACTATGGATCAACCTTGGGTTGATCGCGGGACCTGTTGATTAAATATTGATTTAACCTTGACGAAACCTTGGTTAAGCCCTGATTAAGTCGTAATTAAACTCTCATTAAATCTCGCTTAAATGCTTTTTAGGCTATAATTGCAAAGCAAATGATGCGATCGCCGCTATCTTCGAACTCGACCGAGATAACATCCAAAAAAAAATTTAAGCCATAATTGAAAAGATTTCCACGATTATATTTTGAATAATGGTCGAAAAACTAAATTTGAAAAAAAAACTCAGATACGTACATACAAACATATGTACGGGCATGATCTAAAAACTGTATATTCAAACTCCTGAGACCAAAATTACTCATCCTGGCACAAAAAAATTAAAATTTCAGATTGGACGAATACAGGGATTCCATTCGGAAGAAAAAAATCCAACTCTCAATTCTCGAAAAAGTTGAGAGTAGATTAAAAAGCAATTAAGAATGAAAAATCAAACTCTCAACTTTTACGAAAATTTTCAAGTAGATTGAGAGAGAATTAAGAATAAAAAATCCTATTTTCATGAACAAAAAAATCCAACTTTCAATTCTCAAAAAAGGTAAGAGTAGATTGTGAGACAATTAAGAATCAAAAATCCAACTCTTAATTTTCAAAAAAATGGAGTCGATTGAAAGACAATAGAAAATAATAAATGCAACTGTCAACTATAAAAAAAAGTTGAGAGTAGATCCAGAGATAGTTAAGAATTAAAATTCCAAAATCTAATTTTCATTTCTGAAAAAAGTTGATTGAAATTGAAGAAGTCACTAAAAATAACAAATCTAATTGTCTGTTTTAACCCATCAGTAGCCGCGCTGTGAGCGATTTTTTATATGCCTCAAGTAACTCTTCTAGTTGACTCTCGTGGTGATAAAAGTCATCTATTGGTCAGGGTTGAGTATAAAATAGTATATTTCTAACCTAGGGAGGGAAAATAAAGGATCCTCAGCCGCCAGTGCAATTACCAGCCGAGCCGAAGGCGAGGTTGGTAAGCACGCGGCTGAGGGTCCTTTATTTTACTTCCCGTGGTTAGAACGCGATTTTCCGTCTCGGCGTAGGCGCAAAGTCAGTTCCCTCCCGCGAAGCGGGAGGGAAATGTAACTTTGCGCCCGCCGGGACGGAATAGTACATTACATGCCCGAGCCTTGCAAAACAGATCTGTAGTGAAGTGGTAAAACGAGGTAACTGCATTTTTTTCGAAATTTGTTTTATTGCACCAATCACATTGTAATATTGATCTGCAAGTGTTGACGGAAGGGTTTGGTCTAAAAATAATATTTTATGGGGTTACATGAAAAATAAAAAAAGAGATATGTGCGAGTTTCAATTTTCTATCAATGCAATTAGAGGTAAGTTGACATAACTCCCATCATTGGGAGGACCTAGAGGAGGTAACTTCACTTATCTCCATATGTATTGATAGAGACTCAATTCCTTATTCCAAGTGTTATTTGAAAAAACAGGATGCGGGCAAAACGGGCCAGGGGGACACAAATGACAAAGGGAGCAAAATGGCCCATCTAAAAAATAAATCTCACAAGGGTCACTAGAGGGAGGGTCAACCGTCACGAGGGTGACTAGGGGGAGGGTCAACCGTCACGGGAGTGATTAGAGGGAACGTCAAACGTCACGAGGGTCACTAGGGGGAGAGTCAAACATCACGACGGTCACTAAGGGGAGGGTCAAACCTCACGAGGGTCACGAGGGTCAAACGTCACGAGGATCACTAGAGGGAGGGTCAAACGTCATAAGGGTCATTAGTGGGAGAGTCAAACCCTCTCCCTAGTGACCCTCGTGACGTTTAACCCTCCATCTAGTGACCGCCGTGACCTTTGACCCTCGTGACCCTCGTGAGGTTTGACCCTCCCCTTAGTGACCCTTGTGACGTTTGACCCTCCCCCTTGTGACCCTCGTGATGTTTGACTCTCCCTCTAATGACCCTTGTGACTTTCCCTCTAGTGACCCGCGTGACGTTTGACTCTTCACCTAGTGACCCTCGTGACGTTTGACCCTTAGTGAAATTTACATACTTCATGTGCTAAGTCAACATATCTCTTTTTTTTTAGTGACCCTCGTGACGTTTGACTCTTCACCTAGTGACCCTCGTGACGTTTGACGTTCCCTCTAATCACCCTNTCACCCTCTAGTGACCGCCGTGACCTTTGACCCTCGTGACCCTCGTGAGGTTTGACTTTCCCTTTAGTGACCCTCGTGACGTTTGACCCTTCCCCTAGTGACTCTCGTGACGTCTGATTCTCCCTCTAATGACCCTTGTAACGTTTGACCCTCCCTCTAGTGACCCTCGTGACGCTTGACGTTCTATCTAATCACTCTCGTGACGTTTGACTCTTTACCTCTTGACCCTCGTGACGTTGGACTCTCCCTCTAGTGACCACCGTGACCTTTGACCCTCGTGACCCGCGTGAGATTTGACCCTACCCTTAGTAACCCTCGAGACGCTTGACCCTCCCATTAGTGACCCTCGTAACGCTTGACTCTTCACCTCGTGACCCTCGTGACGTTTGACGTTCCATGTAATCACCTTCGTGACGTTTGACTCTCCCCCTAGTGACCCTTGTGACGTTTGACCCTCTCCCTCTAATGACTCTCGTGACGTTTGACCCTCTCCCTAGTGACCCTCGTGACGTTTGACTCTACCTCTAGTGACCGCCGTGACCTTTGACCCTCGTGACCCTCGTGAGGTTTGACCCTCCCCTTAGTAACTCTCGTGACGCTTGACCCTCCCATTAGTGACCCTCGTAACGCTTGACCCTCCTCTTAGTGACCCTCGTAACGTTTGACCCTTAGTGAAATTTACATTCTTCATGTGCTAAGTCAACATATCGCTTTTTTTGGTGATAACCCAACGAGTTAAGGGGGTCATCCCATGTGGTGGCCGGTTTTTGATGCTATATTTGGGAATTTTTTGTGGGGAAATGAACGAAGTGACAACATCAACATTTTTACTACATATTTATTGGTATTCCAAAATAACACTCTATTTTTTTTGGGACAAAACACATTGACGCATGCCGAGCTATCCAGCGGCAAAGTCAGTCATGAAAAAAAAGGGGTAAAACGGTATACACGATTCCGAGAGTGGTGATGATCTGAAATTAAAAAATAAAACGGGTTCTCAATCTGTGAAGATTTAGCTATCTGCTGAACTAGGATTTTTCAAAAATATCAAAATTTGAATTTTTGGCAGGCTCTTGAAATTTTTTTTACGAATTTTGGTGTTTTTTTTCGACTATTTCCTTAAAAAAAAAAAAACTAGTTTAGATATCGCAATTATCTTAGTTCAGCAGATGCATAGACATCTACTGAGTAACTCTTCCAAAGTTTGTTGAAATCCGTTCACTAAATTTCGAGTTATCGTGTGAGCCAATTTCGAAAATGCAGTTTCGAGAAAAACGCGTTCGAAGAATTCACATACCATTATCCGGTATTGAGTGTTTGACCCAATTCACTGCTATAACTTTCGAATGACTTCGAATATCGAAAAAATACTTCGTATGCATATTCTACGATATATATAGATGGAATTAGTGTAAAAAAAAATCGATTTTTTACACGTGGGCGAGTGTGATGTTTTCCATGGCGAAGTGTGTATATTTATTTTCATGTCGAGGGACCTGCAAACCTGGACCTGGATTTTTCAGGTCCCGTGACACAAAAATTAATTTTCAGGTCCCGTGACACGAAACCAATATTTTCTTCGGCTCAGTCCAAATTTTGTACGTGTTATGGGTACGGGGCTTGTGCCGCAGAACGCTGAACAGCGCCGTCTATAGCGATATGTGGCTCTATTATGACGAGAAGCCGATGAGCGATTCTCTCATCGCACGTCTCAACAAAGGTGGTGGAACCGTGCGCCTACTGACAGGGTAAAAAATCGATAGTAAAGAGATCGGTTTGCATAAAATATATTTTTGGCCTCGTCACTCCGACTCTCAACTGACTCTCAATTTTCTCTCAAACACAGGAAATTATGGATAGTCCAAATATCAACTTGGTCCATCCCTATAATTTTCTCGAAAACAGAATTTTCCTAGAATTTTCTCGAAAACCTAAGAATTTTCTAACACGTTCTCGAACACCTTAGAATTTCCTCGATTTTTTTTTGAAAATTCGAGATATAATAGGAGAGGGTGGGACAATATGGGCGCCAGATTTAAATAATGAGTTGAATTCGATCAAATCTACTGTTCCGACTTCATTTGAAGATCATAAAAGCCAACAGATTCTCATAAGAGTGCGTCGTAAGAAAAAACCGGGTAAAATGGATACCTTGATTTCTTTCTCAATTTTTTGTTTCAACAATTTTATTCAATTTCTGAAACGCTAGTCATGATTGCGATTTTCAAATTGAAAAAAAAAACTTATTTTTGATGTTCGCCATGGGGGTGGTAAATCAAATTTTTCCTTCCTCATTTATCCTCCTCTCCGCCTATTGTTTTATCTCAAGCAGCACAGTTCTGGTGGGTATCTGCAAGTATACTAAAAAGGCTGTCTAATGTCTGTCCAACAAGATAACTTGTGTCTAGAAGTTACCTAGAAGTTAACTAAAAGTTATCGTATGACTGCAAGATACCTTTTGGACGGACATTAGTCAGCATTTTTGGTATACTTTCAGATATCTTTCGCAAGGTTTGTTACTTGGGATGGTGATTTCCTCTGTGAGTAGAAAAGTAATCATCTTACAAATTTCACAAATGGACAAAAGGTCAGATGTGTAGGGCATGCAATTGATAATTGAAAAAGAATTAATAATTTCAAAGTTATTTCAAGAGTAAAACAGGAAATTCAAAGCTCTTTATATTTCAAACTTCAATGTAAAATTTAATAGAGTCGAAGTTTGTTTGTTAATATCTTTCCCAACTCTAATTTTTGTTTATAAAAAGATACCGATACGATTCTCTTGGAAAATGTCTTTTAAAACTTTTCTTTATTTTTGGATAGAACCAAATTTTTCGGATATCTATTTTAGCCCACTCTTGAATAATTTCTTAGTTGTAGACTTTGCCAAGAAGCAATTTTTAAAAATCAATTATTGAAAATGTTTTGAGTGTTCATTTTAGTCCCGCCCATACAGATTTATCAGGTGTCCATAATGCCCAATGAAACGATTTTCAAAAATTTGAATTATGAAAAACAAAAAAATTCGCAAATTTTTGAGTGTCCATTTTACCCCGAATGTCCATATTACCCCACCCCCCTCTAATTTTTTCAAAAACCAAAGAATTTTACTAGAATTTTCTCGAAAACCTAAGAATGATCTAGAACTGTCTCGAAAACCCAAGCTTTTTTTGGAATTTTCTAGAAAACTGGAGAATTTCTTTGAATTTTCCAGAGAATAGGAAAATTTTCTCGAAAACCTAAAAATTTTCTCGAACGTGCTCGGAAACCGTAGAATTTCCTCGAATTTGGTTTGAAAACTCTAAATATCCATATAATTTTTTCAAAAACTGGAGAATTTTCCAGAATTTTCTCAAAAACCGGAGAATTCTCTCGAAAATCGGAAATATTTCTCGAAAACTTCATGGGAAACATGAGAACATCTACCGGAAAAAATAAACACGAAGAGAATAAGAAACAAAAATTGCGGGGCCCTTTCCAAGCCCCACTTTTATATGTCACCCTGGTTTCCTGCCATTCCCGCAGTTACCGACATAGCTATGGTTCGGATAAAGCTTCTTGCTTTGACCGCAAAGTGGGGGGGCGTAAAATCGCCACTCGAGAAAAAAATCCCTCCATGCGGGCCTTAAATAATTTTATGGACGTTTCTTATACGAGTATGGGCTTTTGGACTTTATTTTAAAAAATAAAAAAAACTATATTATACTGTATTTTATTTTTTAAAAATTAAAAAAAATACATGCAAGTTCCCTATTCTCCCATCCATAGATCTACTGACATTATATATAAGACGAATCTCCTCTCTCATCATATTGCGCATTATTTTCAAGGAAACCGCATCATAGTCCTCAATAGAATCAGTTAAATTACACAGTCTGCAATGATCCATATCATAGTGGCCATCGGGAGTAACTTTAAAACCTTCTCCTGGAGGACCCCGAGTACCGGAAGTCCTCACAACACTCTTACTCAACTTACGTCCAAACACGTCAACACTCATATTTCAAATGATGAATTATCATTCCCNAATAGAATCAGTTAAATTACACAGTCTGCAATGATCCATATCATAGTGGCCATCGGGAGTAACTTTAAAACCTTCTCCTGGAGGACCCCGAGTACCGGAAGTCCTCACAACACTCTTACTCAACTTACGTCCAAACACGTCAACACTCATATTTCAAATGATGAATTATCATTCCCACAGTCTAATAAATAATGCCGGACTCACGCAATTCTCCCATTATTGACATAATTTCATTCGTGTGACTCATATTTCCAGCTGATTGTGATGCTATAGGCAATCGGAGTCTATTCACCAACTCATTTGGATCATCCCAATATACATAGTCCACTTTTTTAGGTTTTATTGATGCAATCATATGATGAGGAAGAGCTGTTCCAGTTTTCTTGGAGTCAATGAGATTTGCGATTATGTGATATTTCATGCTGCTGCTTGTTCGAATAGCTCCATTAGGTTTGTACCACATTCGATGAGCATTTGTACTCCGTTTGATATTACCGTAAGTATGTTCATCAGTTTCGGTTATGAGACTCATGTTGGGTGACTTCTTAAAGATCAATTCAATTAGACCAGGAGTTAATGTATATTCCTCACCTTTGAGGGGCATTGGATTTCCATGAAAAGTGACCACAGAATCACCAATCTTCATATTGTTTTTCAAAGAACGAACACCACATTCTGTATCCAAATCAGTCTTCTCACGCTCTGTATCGTATCGATCTAGATACGTTTGAATAAGCTTTTGTGAAGCTATAGGAGATTCCGGCTTCGTTGATGAAATACGATCAGTTGGAGTCATAGTTTTTATTGGGGATATTTTTTTCACAGTCGTACTTGTAGGTGTGCTTTCTAAATCAGATGAGAGATCTTCTAGAGATTCATATTGAGAAGGACTCTCATAGTCATCATCCATATCTTTCTGCATTCGAACAGGAGCACCAGCTATCTTCCTCTTTCTTCGCTTCTTATTTAAAGATTCCTTCATTACCGACTGATCCCCCAATTTCTCGAGCGGAGTTATTACTGGTTTAAGTACTTCACTCATAGCTTTCTGAGTGGTTTCTCTACCCATTTTTATCATTTTATGCTTGTGGCAAATGGCAGCACTCGCTTGAGTGATATTCCGCAAAATATTCATCTCCTTCTTCAAATTTTCGCTCTGCATGTTAACACGTGTCTAGTTATACATCAACTATTCTCAATTCCTTTAAATAGTCTATATTCATCTTTTCATGAAGTAATCGAATCCTTTTCGATACCGACTCTCATTGAGTTCACTATCTTTGTCAATTACTATGAAATTATGTTTGCCTCCGTTCCAGCATTTCGCACACAAATCCTTGAAATCTGTGAAGGACATATCAGTATTTACGTGATCTTCATCAATGTGCTTCAAATTCATTTTGTCTTGACGGAAAAGTATCAGTAAATTTGTATTGTCACGCACAAGATGTTGCGGTATACGAGCCTATGTTTGACATAGATAGAAACTATCAACATCTCTATGTCGTCCCATGCAGAAAAATGCTCACATATTATCTTATTTTTCACATGCCACATCATCGAAAATCATGATAGAATTTGGTCGAGCATTTTCTGGTCTAATGATTTCATCATGCTCACTATACGCAAAATAACCTATTCCCTTTATACCAGAGAGTAAACGTTTTAAACACTGATATTTCGGTTGATTTAGAGATTTTGAATAAACATAGATATTCTCAAATCTCAAACCATTAGGGTGGACTATGAGAGCCAGCAGAGCGTTCGTCTTTCCACAATTTGAGGGTCCACAAATAACTGCTCGCACAATACTAGGTAATAGAGGTCCATGACGTTTTTTCTCACTCTTCTTCTTTTGCGTTAGGTTATCAAAATTTGTTATTGGAAGTTGTGTATTCTGCTTCTAGAATTTCATGGTTAATGACTCATCAGAAATCTATAAATATCGCTCATTTATAGATATCGGTGACATTCATTCGCTAGTAGTTGGCGTTGGATCATCATCACAGCCGCCCTATCTTGAAAGCATACACATGTTCAATCATGTCTCAGCGAATCATCTAGTCCATATCCCTCCATGTTCTAGCAACGACTGGCAGAGACATTTATAAATACACACTATTTATCCTATCACACATCAGTGCTCATTTGGATATGAAAGGATACAAATGCAGGAGAGGGCGAACAGTCTCATTAACAAACTTCCTGTTGAATTACATATATCAGGCTACCAGTATTGTGGTCCTGGGACAAAACTACAAAAACAATTGGAGCGAGGTGATCCTGGTATAAATCCACTTGACGCAGTCTGTAAAGAGCACGATATAGCCTACTCGAAAAATCGAGATAACCTAACTGCGCGACACGAAGCGGACAAAATTTTTACAGAGAGAGCCTGGAAACGAGTTTTATCGAAGGACACAAGTTTGGTCGAAAAAGCTGCTGCTTGGAGTGTGGCTAATACTATGAAAGCCAAAACCTCCCTCGGAATGGGCATAAAAAAAATTGCGGTAAAGGTGTTGCGAAAAGAAAAACAAAACGAGGAAACGTGGTGGCGCTATAAAGAGGAAAAAGAAAGTCTTCTTGAGACCAATCATTCGAGCTGCTAAGACGTCTATGCGTCCGGGAACCGATGCAATCAAATCGGCTCTCAAAGGCACACGTGAAGCAGTGAATGAAATTGGTGGTAGAAAGCGAGTGCAATAACCTCGTATCTTACCTATATCATTTCTCGATGGAGAATTGATATAAAATATGAACATATCGCTTCATAGACATCAGTTGAATGTTAACGATGATGAGTGAATCTTTCACCTGAACTCTATCAGACACTTCCTCAGTGCTGGAGGCTCATTATTTTCCTCCTATCAAATTATCATAATTGAAAAGTTACATTCTGGGACTCGCTGAACTACTATCTTTCAATTCTATCCCCAACATCGACATTGAAAACAATAAATTCTATGTCAGTAACAAAGTCATTGAGATACCTACAGGAAGCTATGAAATTGAAGATATCGAAAATTACTTGGTGGAGAAACTTGCTGAATATGGCATATCGATTAGCCTTAAATCTAACAATAATACTTTGAACAGTATCACCAAGTGTAGCCATCCGATAGATTTTGAAAAAGGAGATTCTATTGGTTGTTTACTGGGCTTTACACCAAGAATTCTTATACCTCATGTCACTCATGAATCCGATTTACCAGTGGCAATTCTCAAGGTCAACTCACTGCGAGTTGAATGCAAAATAACCACTGGAGGATACATCAATGAGCAAAGAGTACACACTATACATGAATTTTTCCCCACGGTCCCACCAGGATATAAGATCATTGAAGTATCACCAAACATCATTTACCTTCCAATCGCTGTACAAGCAATAGATCATCTCCAACTGAAAATTGTCGATCAAGAAGGTCAACTGGTTAATTTCAAAGAAGTTATAACGATAAGATTACACATAAAAAGTTAATATGGGTATTGTTTAAATAGCAGGTTAGGAGGCAGTTATAAAAGCGTGTCATCATTCCCAATCAGAAACAGTCATGGAAAACCTCTCAAGGTGTTAATACCGCATAATATCAAATTCCTAAAGAGTTTAGGTCTCAAACTTCGAGAAAGAAGAAGACAGTAAGGAAAAAAATTCGTACATTCTTCTGTTGTTGCATCATCAACTGCAATAAGCCATGGAAGAAATCCTGAAAATCCAAAAACCCATTATTTTTGATGAATCTATTGCGCATTATGAAATTCATGCGCACCAACCATTTGCGTCAGCAACTTTCAACAACAATGATGAAATTCGCATCGCTGTTCAACATCAAGATTTATGCTTGCTGCCGAGTAAGAGTTCACTGCATATACATGGACGTCTGACTCAACCAAATGGACGAACTGTTACTCACACGAGATTAGTGAACAGTGCTGTCCTTCATTTGTTTGAGGACATACGTTATGAACTCAATGCTATTGAGATTGATAAAAGTAAGAACGTTGGTATCACATCACTTATGAAGAATTATATATCATAAACTCCAAGTCAAGCTGCTTTAATGGAAAATGCTGGTTGGATACTCAAGGACGATGAATCTACAATCGTTGATGTTAATGGCTATTTTGATATATCCATTCCATTGAGTATGGTATTGGGATTCGCTGAAGACTATGGACGAATCATTGTGAACGCTAAGCATGTGTTAATTCTAACACGAGGAAATACTGACGTCAATTCAGTTATACAGCAACGAGCAGATGAAGTTGTAGCTGAAACATTTAAACTCTCTCTCGATAAGATAGAGTGGATGATTCCCTACATCAAAGTAGCTGATTTTAGGAAGATCAATTTGTTGAATTACATTTCTAAGGATGCACCTATTCCGATCAATTTCCGAGCTTGGAAATTATATGAGTACCCACTTTTACCAGCTACCTCTAAACATGTCTGGGCGGTGAAGTGTTCAACACAACTGGAGAAACCTCGATATGTCATCGTGGGATTTCAAACTAACCATAAAAATCAAGCTAATAAAAATCAAGCTAGCCGTTTTGATCATTGCAATATTCGTGATATTAAGCTATTCCTCAATTCACAAAGTTACCCTTATGGTAATTTGAATCTT
The DNA here is from genome assembly GCF_001412515.2 of Diachasma alloeum. Taxonomy (NCBI): domain Eukaryota; kingdom Metazoa; phylum Arthropoda; class Insecta; order Hymenoptera; family Braconidae; genus Diachasma; species Diachasma alloeum. The sequence goes on along the minus strand of NW_021680834.1, from coordinate 243,172 downwards.
GATATCCCTCATAATCAATACGCATTGCTTAATGACATGTACACTAATTTCCAAAATTCTTACTATGATAAAGAGGCGGAGCCACTTTTGAGTAGAGCCGATTTTCTTACATTTGCACCACTCATTGTTATTGATTATTTAAAACAGAATGAATATCTCAAATCTGGACCAGTAGATTTTCACCTTGAGTTCGAGACAGCTAATAATTTTCCTGCACAAACGACAATTTATTGTTTGATTTTGCATGATCGTATAATTGAGTACAATCCAATTAGTGGAGGAGTGAAAAGATTAATTTAGACACATACAAAAATTATTGGTACCCATTTGTCTATTGTATAATATAAAAATGATCAATAAAGAACAAAAAAATATTTCTGTGTATGATTATTTATAGAGGATTTTTTTTGTTTTTTAAATTTTCCTGATCGGTATGGTTGTTGTTGCAGTCGATAGTGCCATTTTCGTCTCTTTTTTACTCGCCTGTGCTCTTCACGAGATTATTTCTCGCTTATCGTTTCTAACTTATCACCATCGTTGATATCCGATGAAGTACTAGGTACTAGTTCGTTCTCCTCTTGTGTCGAATAATTGATTTCGATTCTTTCGTCAACTCCCACGTGTTTTCGACGTTGAACAAGTTTGAAATTTCCTTGTAGATCGAGCAAATCTGGTAGAAAACCCCATGCCGTTTGTGGTGGATAATCACCGTAATAATTAATTACTATTTCATCATATTGAGAAACATAAGGTGGAATGGTACTTAACAATTCAACTTCGTCTGGACTCAAGTGTGGTTCACTATCCGAAGCACATCGACTTTTTTTTTATAAGATCCAAATTTCCTTGAAAGTCAAGAAAACCTTGTAAACAGTCGCAAACTTTCTGGGGTGGATTTTCACCAAAAATGGTGGGAGTGAGCACAGGAATTTCACTTCGTCTGGACTCAATCGATCCATGATGAAGACGAACGGCCATCCGAAAAAAAACTTTATATAAACAGCTGAAGAAGATTCTAGAATGCATTGGAAACTTTATATGCATTTCAATTGCGGATTATGATCCATGACCCAATTTTCTAAAGAACTGAAAGAACTTTCGAGAAATATTATATCCTTCAACATTATTTTTAGGTTATTTAGATTTGAGTAAAATCTCATCCGCCATTTCAATTTTCTCTTTTCGAAGAGAGTACACCATTTTATCTTCGAGTTCTTTCTTTCATTCTCCACTACTTCGTGATTTATCCTGAAGCTGACGACATTCTTTGACGATTTGATAATTTTCCAACAGATGAATTACCTCCCAATATAAATCAAAGGCTGATTCTGGTGGAACATCACCATATCTAATTTCGATGACGTCAAAATAATCGGAATCCCATGGTGGTCTTTCAGGTGCATAATAACACCGCATAATTCCAGGAGATCCATATGCTTTAATGATATCTCGAAATAGTGACCAACCTTCTGTAGGATTATCACTAAAATATTTATCAACAAGAATTGCACAATCGTATTCATGAGGTGGCACATTGTACAAAAATTTCCATTCGTCTGAATTCAAGCGATCCATGATAGAAACTGATGATTCTCACATTTGAAATGGTTCTTATAATCCGCCTCGAATGTTCTAGAACCTCAATGAATCACGCAATTTATTCGTTTGATGGGTAATAACTTGAAGATTCTGCCAGCTCACTTGAACTATGAGTCATCATTTTCGCAGGCTAGAAAAAAGGCGATTTCTCAGGAGATATTCAGTCGCAAATCAAATTTCACTGGAGCAGTATTCAACCTATACATGTCAAAATGGAAGTAATTTTGGACGCACAAGGTTTCAGATCACGTTCTCATGAGTTCATCATTAAATAATTGGCATTCATAAATATTCACACAAGTGATAATGGATTTGAGGGCCGTGACTGTATAATTTTCAAACCTCCATATTCATGGGATGAATTACCATCAAAATATAAAAATGTGAATTCTTGGCTGATTGATAACTTCCATGGAATATCTTGGGAAGCTGGTGATACACCTTACACTGATGTGAAACAAGTGGTTAAGAGAATCGCAAAGAATGCCTCTGTTATCTATGTTAAAGGACTGCAGAAAAAATAGTGGCTGCAGCAAATTCTAATGGATTCCAAACCTGTCATAAACTTGGAAGATTTGGACTGTCCTAAGTTAACTGACTTAATACGCCCAGAATGTTCTCACCCCAATCATAATCATCATGTTGTCAAATACATGTGTGCTCGCGAGAATGTCAAGCAACTGAAGAGATGGTATTTAAAAAATTGGACCGCATGTCTGGATCGATCTTTGAAAATGTTCTGTAAACATATGAGTTTACACCAAATGAGTGCAGAGGATATTTCATTCTTCCCGAAGGAATTTTTACTTGTTTTTGCTTCCCATAGTATTGAAGATATGTGGGAGAAATTGCCAGAAGCATTTAAACGAGATGCAGATATCGCTGGTTACCGTAACTGTCGTGAACATTATCACGACACATCCGAGAATGGAAGAGACAATGATCACTGCAAAATCACAACATTTCACAAATTTATACCTATGAAAAAGGATTGCTTCTTTTGTAAAGTACTCGAGAAAGTGTGAATTTTTTGTATTATTTTATGATCCGATTTCAACAATAAATATACATTGAATTATATGTTTAAATTATTATTTTCTATATTAATTCACAGATCAACCTTTCTTCCCACATCAAATAGCCCAAAGATCCTAGAAAATTCCGAAAACGTACGGCAAACGTTTTCAAAATTATATTCAATGTTTCTCCTCGTAATAATTTTCTCGTCCTCGTTCTCCTAGCCTTCTCCTGGCCGCACTCTCCTCGCCCCCTCACCCCTAGCCCTGCTCCGACAATGTTTGTCTGATCCTCATGACCATCGCTCATCCCCGCACCGGAAACTTTTAGAACATTCTACCATACTCAACTCATGCACCTATAACTGCTTGACTCTCATGAATCGTAATTAGTTCTAAAACATTCGAAAAAAATGTATAGCAAACGTTTTTCAAACCTGCAATATTTAATTACCCCGTTCACCTCGCCCCCTCCCTCGCGGCGGCTATCTGACCCTCATGAACCTGGCTCACCCCCCCNCAAACCTTCTAGCACCCCCCTCTCCCCTCCCCCTCGCCCGGCTCTGGACCTGATGAGTCATTTCTTAAGGTCAAATTGGTCCAGAACCGGCACTGCCTATCTACTCTCGAGCGAAGAGAGAAGTTCTGGACTGTTGCTGTGCCACTTTGCCAGCGGGAACTGACCAGCGTTGCAGAGCTCTCGGACCTGCTGTGCTAATATCCCGAGCTTCTGATAATCCTCCGCGACTCCGCAGATGTCATCTACAAAACGGCTGTTAATGAGAGGTTCTACTGCAAGCAGAAAGCTCTTCCCTTCGCCACGAACATGACTTTGCTCGGAGTTGTCGCTGACTGCTTATTACTATGCTTTGATGTGGCACTTGATTTCTGCTCAGCTGATTTTGTAGACGGCGGTGCGTTGCGGTGCGCAGCCATGCACACGGAGGCGTGCGCACGACCCGTCAGGAACGACCTAAATAGCTCATACATCGGATCTTATTCTCATGCTTTTCTGGTCTCGAAATCTAACCTGTGAGACTGAGTGTAGACCAGGATCGGGTCCCATTGATCTACCACGTATCCCAGAGTCGATAATGAGTTGAGCGATTCGGTGGTGTTGCTGATGAGCGCGTTGTTCTTTTGCGGAGCCGGCCTGAAAAGGTTCAGTGACGAAGAGCCTTTCCAGGTGAGCGCTGATCAGCAGGCGATGATTTTCATATTGATTAGTGAGAAGTTCCCATGCTGTATCGAACGCCTCGTTCGTGAGGCTGATCATAGAGATGAGCTGTGCTGGTTGCCCTGACAGGCATGATCGAAGATGATACATCTTCTCTACAGCAGTCAATTCGGGGTGACTGCTAATCATCGCCTGGAACAGATCCCTGAAGGCTCTCCAGCCTGTGATTTCTCCAGAGAACTTCGGTAGCTTCATCTCGAGACGGTTCGGGGCGGCCACTACTACTGAAGCTGGTTCAGTAAGATTCGTCCGCCGGAATGACTGAGAAAGAACTTCTGCAATTTCGTCCAGTGCTCTGATGCGAGAGACTATGCGTGCCCTGGCTGCCGTGTATTTGTCCAGGCAACCTTCGTAGACTTGCTGCGTTATGTATGCCTCCTCAAGAATTGAAGTATGCTTGGACAAGACTAACTTATCATGCTGTTTCTCAAAATCTCCCCACTTTATCTCAAGGATTTCGAGATGCGACTGCAGTGCCGCTACGTCAACAGTCAATAAGGGTGCTCTTCTGCAAGTCGTTATGAAGCTGCTCGATCCACCTGGCACGACTTGCCTGAAGAGCGATCCTGCCGGAGGACGATGACATAATGACGTCTCGTTGATTACTTGATGCAGTGCTCACTGTAGTGAAGAATGAGTCAAATAGTGAGAGAGTACGAGAAACTTCGTTATATGAGATGTAATCAGAGATAAGTTATCCCTCAGTGATATAAACTATACGGTAATACCGACAATTTGTTGCTGAACGGTGATCGATGGTGAGACCTACTGCTGGCAGTTAAGTTGCCGGCTGCTGAAAATCTACTGCAGAAAATTTACCGACTGCTGCTATATACCTACCGCAATCTTCTTCCTCCGCGGTTTTTATGATATTAGCTACAGCACGGTGTTCCCGTAAATGACACTGCGATGCTGACTTCGAGAGACTGCTGAGTTATTTACGATGAAGGTCGCTGCCTTTAATACTCTGTTGGTTCGACGAGCGCGTAAGCCGGCACCATTGTTTCACACTCGCGCAATTCAAAACAAACACGACCTTTGAGCATCCGGCTCGAAGGACCAAAATGTAAATAGAGCACTATTCTCAGTGCTGAATGCTGAAGGCGGAATATTGTTTGCGAGAATGTTATGGAGAATATTTGAGGAAAAACGAGGTGAAAATAACGCACTCTCAACACTGTCTTAGTCTCGCAATAAAATGTTACATTGTCACTCGTGTTTAAATGGTTTATGTATGAAAATAGCACTAAAGGGTTATGGTGTGATCACACTAACAATTAAACTAGCAAAGTGCCAGCAAAAGCTTAACTACTGTACAGAAGGGCACGAAGCAAAAGCAAGGCCGTGATGAAGCAAAGCAAAGCTGTGATAATTAACTGTCAGTTTGTCTAATTGTGATTATGTGCTAGTGTGAGTGGAACTACTGTGATTGAGTACTGTGATAAAACTAACAAGGAACACTACGCAGGTGTCCCCCTCCGATTTCGATGAAACTTAAATATGTTATAGGGGACCCAAAACTAAGGGACATGTATTTTTTTTAGCTGCCCATATTGTGTTTTAGGGGGTGAAAGTGCTCTCTGAAGTTGACCACCTCTCGAGGTCATTTTTCGATTGCACAGATAAGGAAGCTTTTTGAACAAGTCTTTCGCAGTGTATCATGAAGGTCACAAGGAATGATGAAAATGCGGATTAGAACCGTCTCCGGGGGGTGAAATATGGATACTACCCTTGTGAAAATTCATTTTTCTCATAGACAAAAAACTTTTGATGGAAATCCCATGGGATAAATTCCATTTGCAAAAGTAGAAAAAAATACAGAATACCTGTTTTGATTTTTTTTTAAATCGAAATTTAAAACTTAAAAAAATAGATTTTTTATGAATTGCGAAATTTCAAAACTTTTTCCTGTACAAAACGAAGCTTACGGCTAATGATGAGGAAAACCATTGGGACGGGATCCAGGAGTGGTGTCGGGGAGGTTAACTACCCTTGGGAGGGGGAGGGGAATTTTTTTTAATAAGGGGGGAAAAAATATCGATGAGAATTTTATGAAACACATTTCGTTCGAAATCATGAGACAATTTAAAGCACATATTTAGGATTTTTTCCGCAAATTAGAATTTTAAGGTAAGAAACATCGATTCTTTGAAAAATTATGGGTTTTAAATTGTTTGTTATAATAGACTGATCTTACACGATATGATAAGTGTAACAATTGAAATAGTCTTCGGGAGTGAAACTTGAGGACTTCACAATCCTCATGGTATTTTATCGAATCGATCGGACCAACCTCGTCCATTTTCAAAAAAAATCAGTAATGACCATGAATCTAAAAAATTTCACCGAAGGCCAGAGTAGAGATTCCATTAAATGGCTTCCATTTCCAAATTGAAAAAATGAGTTATGATGAAATATTTTGAGGAATTCAAATTTTCATCTGTATATGAACGTGGATGGGTGGTACAAAGAAGAACCGATGATTTTGTACAGTAAATAATGGATCGATGATAAAATGTATTTCGGTTGCTCTTATCGCTTCGATGTGACATCGTTTTCAATAAGACGTAAATGGCGACATATGACAATACCATTCTGTTTGATAATGCAGAACCACAACTGAAGAATATTCGGGAGTTGTAAACATATTCATGCAAATGGCTCATTTGTTATCTAAGGATGAAATTACTCTGATCAATATAACTTATACGATATCAATGTTTTTCATTTCCATCCCTCTTGTGAATTACAATCAGTCTATGAACATACATCGAAGAGAAAAGTAGTTTTTCGGTGAGTGTCGTGATCTATACTTGTTCTACCATGAAAGTTAATCCGATCAACGTTATCCGACTTCTGATGGCAACATTTGAAGTTCTCAATCTCGCTGAAACACCCGTGAACAACGAGGAACGTGAATTAGCAGACAGGTTCGAAAGGATATTGATTTAATCAATGGAGGAATATAATGGAGTTGAAATGATCGAAGAAACATCCCTCCATTTTCAAGAGCCTTATAAAGATATCGAAATGATAGCGGTCGAGGAAAAAGAATTTCAACCACATACAGAAGTGAAGGGTTTTTATCGTGGTAGAGTCAATAATTATGCACAGAATTATCATAAACAAGTTAAAGTATTTATTCGTAACTCGCTCCTTCTCAAAGGTTAACACACAAGTGATAAACTATACTCATGACGCGAGTTAGCGTCGTACGGTGTTAAGAAACCGTACTAACGTATCAGTAGGTAAAACAGAGTGCAGACGCTCTACATATCCAACACTACCTCCCGACTGCCTCTGTGTTACCTTTTTCTTTTTAAACTCTCATCAATATCTTAATCATAACATTTAGTTTCAATTTTAATCAAGCAACCTTCATATAATCAGACCCAGTCTCCGTAATCTCGTCGAATCTGTATAACCCTAGTTGGACCCTAAATTAACAGAACAGAACAGTATTAATTTTACATTTTAATATTCATTATTTCGTCAGTCAAACGTTTATGCAATTCAAAAGCCAAAGGCTTTGTAAAAATATCAGCAAACCGATCCTTAGATTTAACCCACTTGACCTCTATGAGTTTTCTTTTTACACATTCCTTGATGTGATGAGCTTTAGTCTCAATTATATGTCTCAATTTATTACCACCACTGGTTTCTGAGTTTACTATCGCAGCTCTGTTATGGCACCATAATATCGTGGGGAGTGGAGGTGCAACCATGATTAGTCTCAAAGAATTGTAAATGGATAACATTTCTTGACTAGCCTCGCTCATCGCAACATATTCAGCATGACAAGTGGACAGAGCTACATAGGATTGTTTATGTGTTCGTCAAATTATTGGATCACCGAATAACTTAATCACAAACCCACATGTTGTGAGTGAATTTTTGCAATCTGCGAAACTTGTGTCTGAAAATCATGGCTCTAAGTCTGAATTTTCCAAACCCATTTCCAATGCAACCTCAGTAAATTTCATGTTCCACCTTTTGGGACTTATACGAAGTCCATACAAAGCCTTCTCTAATTTACATACTTTATCTCTCCTCTCTTTGTCTGAGTGATGCGTACCTTCAGGAATCTCCATATATATTTCCTCGTCAATTTCACCATTTAAGAATGCAGTCTTTACGTCTAATTGACATACATCGAGATCATATTTATTAATAATAGCNTGTCTGAAAATCATGGCTCTAAGTCTGAATTTTCCAAACCCATTTCCAATGCAACCTCAGTAAATTTCATGTTCCACCTTTTGGGACTTATACGAAGTCCATACAAAGCCTTCTCTAATTTACATACTTTATCTCTCCTCTCTTTGTCTGAGTGATGCGTACCTTCAGGAATCTCCATATATATTTCCTCGTCAATTTCACCATTTAAGAATGCAGTCTTTACGTCTAATTGACATACATCGAGATCATATTTATTAATAATAGCTATTACTGCTCTTACCAATGGTAATCTTGAAACTGGAGCATAAGTCTCACTAATTTCATAAACATTCTTATCTTTAAACCCACGAATTACTAAACGTGCCTTAAATTTCACATTCCCATCTGCTTCAAGCTTACGTTTGAATACCCACTTTGAATCAATAATATTCAATTTTTGTCCATTTTCCATTCTAATCGGTCTATCTACAATTTTCCATGCTCCTTTTCTCTTCATCGAACCTAGTTCATTTTCTGCAGCTGATATCCAGGACTCTTTATCTTTACTTTGAACCGCTTCTTTAAAATTGGAAGGATCTGAATTTATTTGAGACAAAAGCGCATGAAAGACTTCATCGTTTACTCTCTCTATCTCTAATTCAACTCCATTATCAGCCATACTAGTAAGAAGAACACTCTCCTTTAGACTTTCATCAATTTGTAATTCATTAAAGCTTGTATCTGTGATGATTTTGCTAGTGTTTTCAGAAATTTCTTTTGCTTTGACTTTTTCTGATGATTTAGCATCTTTTCTTGGTCGACCTCTTTCACGCTTCAATTCTCCCTCCGATTTTAAAGATTTCTCAGCCTGAACTTCATCATTATCAAATTCAACAAGCCATTTATTCTTATCTATCACTTCATCGGTTTCTGGAAAGTTTTGAATCTTATTTTTTAAATACTTGTCTCCATAGAGTAATTTTTCATTGAACCTGACATTTCTACTTTCGTAGTACTTCCCTTCTTCAGGTTTAAGGAATATGTATCCACTTGGAGTGTACCCGATGAGTACAACTCTCATTCCTAATTTTGCAAATTTTGGACCTGACCTTCTCTGTACTGTGATGTGTGACAGACAACCAAATCTTTTAATTTGATTTATATCGAAACTATGATTTGGAGCAAATCTTTCCAAAGGTGTTATCATATCATTTGACTTGTGAGGTGTACGATTGTATGCATACACAGCAGCCGACAAGGCTAAATCCCATAAGTACTCCAGTAATTTTGCATCGAACATATATGATCTCACTTTCTTTTGGATCGTTTGATTAAACCATTCAGCCACACCGTTAAGCTGTGGTGTATCTGGGCAAGAAAATTGTTGTTCTGCCCCTAATTTTCTTAACACCTCTACAGTATATCCGCCCTTAAACTCTGTTCCTTGGACAGATCTCAAATAACAAATTTTAGCATCATATCTCAATAAATTTCTCGCACTCTTTACAAACATTCCAAAACAATAACCAGTCTCGAATTTTCCTTTCATAGGATATGCCATGGCAAAATGAGAATAGTCGTCCACAAACACTGAAATGAATCTATAGCCTTTGGGATATGAGCTAGGAGAGATCGGACCCATTACATCCGAATTTATAATTTGCAAAGCTTGTGTAGCTCGCCTACGCGTCGTTGGGAATGATAATTTATTGAGTTTAGATACTAAACACACCTCACAGTCCATAATTGATTCATTGAACACCGCTTTATTCAAATCTTTGTTTTCTGGGAATTTAAATTGCAAAGCCTTAAGGTAAGCGACTGATGCATGTCCATATCTGACATGCCACAACCTAGCTCTCTTATTCTCCTGGAATTTCTGATTCTCAGAGAAAGATGAAACTTCTTCTAAATGTTCAACATTTGTGAATTCATCGATATTGCTAATGTCGCGATCGCATATAGTGTAATCAAAACTAGAAATCTCGTATGGAGTTTTCCTTTCAACTGTTTTCTCTTTCTTACTCAATTTTTTCTCAGAAATTTCTTTATCCTCTTCGTCTACTATCATTTTCTCAACTTTATCAGTTTGAATTTCATTTGAATTTTCGGTATCAGTTTCCTGTAACTTTGCTGTTACACTTCGCGTGAGATATCTCTTTACTTCTGACTCACTATCGACTAAATTCGCAATTATTCTTCTATTTCTGTATTTCGTTAAACTATTATCTATTGAATTGATCTTATTAACTTCCAAATCGATTATCCAATAGGGCTTCTTATAGACACCGGAAATAAATAACTCGTTTGAGTCTGGATCAAATATATCAATCTTCTGATTATTTAAATAAATTGCAAGACCCATGTCTGCGAATTTACGGAGAGATAACAGATTCTCAGTTAAAGCTTCTGCAAAGATAACTGTGTCTATCTCTAGAATCCTACCACTTGCTAACTCTACTTCTATCTTTCCCACTCCCTCCGTTTTCAAGTCCGCTGACTTGTCTTTATTGGTACATTTGATGACACCTTGATGTGACTCATCCAAAACCTTAAATATTAGTTTAGAATTAGTTAAGTGTCCTGTTGCACCTGAATCGGCTATCAACTCTGTAATGTATCTGTTTCGGTCTATTTGACGAGTTTCCGTAAACATGACTTCACAATCCAAATTAACTCGATCTAATAACATTTGTCTATTCAAATCATCAATTCTATTCTTCTTACCTTTGTTCTGCTGATTTCCAGCAGCAGACCTTCCACCATTTTGCTGAGTCGCCTGATTATTTGACCCCTGTCCATTTGCTGTTTGAGTTTTCCTGTTTAGATTGAACCTGTTCCTTCTTCCTCTACTCTCAAGTCTTCCCCTTTTCACTCCCTGGAAATTCGAATTAGTTCCTCTTCTTTTCAGACCTCCCCTGAATCTATTTACTCCTGAACCTCGAGTAATTTCTGACTTGATTACTGTTATTTTTATACTTCAAGCCTCCATTAGATGAACCTCCTCTACTTGAATGTCCACCACCTCTTCCACCACCACCATCGCAATTCTTTGCAATGTGGTTGCCTCTTTTGTTGCATTTGAAGCACAGAATACCATCCCCTTTTTGTGGGCGATTCCTCGCAAAATGTCCACGCTCTTTACACTCATAGCACGTTTCTTCTTTGCTAGCAAAGTTCACTGACCTCTCTCCTTTCTTCTCAGCGTTCACTTGAAGACCTGCAGACTCTGTTCTCATTACTATCCGTTTAATACGATCATACGGAAGCTCCTCTGTTGCTTTAGATTCTTCACTCAAGAGTTCCAAAGTCTGTACACTCGGTACTGACACCTTTACTGCGTTATACATAGCATCTCTCTTTTCTTTTTCCGATAACGGATCAGAACCAGGTGAATTTTCATAGGCTCTGATAGTGTCTTCAAACTCTGAACAAAATTCTGCAGCTGTTCGTCTTCCCGGAATATAACACATTGTGTTCAACTTTTTCCTTACTTCTGATGAAGTTATATTCACCTCACACCGTTTAATTTCTTCCAGTGCTTCAATTAGTTTAACTGGATCTTTTATTTTCATGGTTTGAGTGTAATAAGCGCTCTCTATCCGATTTATTAAGATGTCTCGAACTGTGAATTCCTTTGCTTTACGAGTTACTTCATTGTCTGTTGTCTTTATCGTTTTATCTATAATATGAAGTAAGTTTTCTGACCTCAGTTCGGATGTGAAGAAGTCATAAAATTGCTCGAATTTCGTTTTAGCATCTAGTTTATAAACCCTCTTAAGTGAGTTGTTTCTACTCAGTTGGACTTGAACAACTTCTGATCCTTTCTCTTTCCTATTATCTGACACATGAACTTCAGCTTTTTCAAGACGTTTTTCCAAGTGTTTCTCAACTAGATTTTCAATATTCTCTTCCAAACTTGAATTCTTTCCAAATTCACGTTTCTCTGTCAAATCCTCATTCTCCATTGGCTCATATTCACTATTAGTATTTGCTTCTACTATTTGACTGAGTGTCCCAACGATTTTGTCCAAAGTGTTCATTTTACTCTGGTATCCATCTGATAAGTCCTTAATCATCTTCCCTAGCTCTTCTCTCTCGTTCGTTGATTTCTTATCAACAGCTTTTATGAATGTTGTTATGTTGTCTGACGAGTTTTTAGCAGCAACACAAAATTGATTGACTATACGCGTTAAGTCACTCATTCTTTTCTCTTGTACCTCCATTCGTTCCTCTACTGTGAGCTTTTTAATGTCTCTTGACCCATCTCCAGTTTTGATCACATTTATTAAAGTCTTAGTTGTGATATCTGCTACAATTATGCATTTATTCACTTCTGAACTCATTGTCTCAACTGTTGAACTAAACTCTTTCTTTTTCATCTCTTTCTCTTTCTCCTCTTTCTCTTCCTCTTGGCCACTCTCAACACCATCAACAGCTGGACTCATCTCTGGGTTGTTCCTTGGCATTATTAAAGGTAGACCATTACTACTCTTCTCCTCACTCCAATCGATCAAACACTTACAATGATCCTTTTGGAACATTCTTTTCTCTATATAAAAGAATTGTTTTTATGAAATATTACTTTTCATTTTGCCAAGGACTGTATCCCGAGGACAGTTAACCGAACAACAAGTATGGCTGGCCTCAGGATGAACAGACATGTTCAAGATTTGAACACAAAACCTCTCCCATGTCTGCCCTAGACAGTCAGTTCCTGTGATGCCGAACGCAAGCACACATTTGCTGACCGGCTCTTCAGAGAGATTTTTCAGAATTTTTAAATTTTATTAACTAGTCTTTTATGTTTTGGTGTTTTTAAACAAATATTGCGATATACATATGTGATTTGCCGGTCTTTGCGCATATGTGCCCTTTCGCTAGCATGCATGCAGTTATTCAATCTTTTTATCTCTTCATTACTACTCAACTTACCAGAATTGTATGCTCTCTTATTTTCTGGTATTATTAAAAGATCATTTTCTTCTATCTTTAATAGAATATCTTCTCCTTTATGGACTTAATCCAACTGAAATGTTTTTGTCAGATATCCCCATATCTTTGGCAAAACCCTTGCAGCTGTAACAATTCATCTGTTAAATATTTAACCTACTAATTTGTCAAGTATTTAACTCATTTCTTAATTCTTCCTATCTAGATATTTATCTGATCGATCCTATTAATTCAGTGACTACAATGTGCACTTGTATTCACCGAAAATGATTTTACTGGTGTATTTGTGTCGCATGCGCGCGCACGGAGATAGGCACGAGGGAACTTTTCGCACTATACGTATTTCTTTCTCTCTTTTCTTTCTCTCTCAGACTTCGTGCAGCTGCAGCCGCTCCCCTCCGCCCCCACCACCGCACCACGCACGCACATACACCGCGTCTCTCCCTGTATTCCCCCTAACCGACGCCAACTAGTTCTTTCAATTCTCATTAATTCTTTTCTTATTTTTCCCCAAATCTTTATATGAAAACTCTCAGTTTCTGACACTGACTTGATTTTTATTTTTGACTGACTTTTTTCCTGATTTTAATTTTCCTTTGTCTTTTTATTTTATTCTATGTTTTTAGAGAAATTATTCTCCAGCCGCCATATTACTTTATGGCGTCCTTTTCTCTACTCACCAATCTACCACGTTTTACCGGACACTTATAATTTTCATTTTCTACTTATAGTATTCTTCCATTTCTTCAATTTTTTCGTCGCCAGTCCCAGACATTTTTCTTTATCTTTTTCTTCTCACCAGTCAGTTCACACACCGATATTTCACTCGTGTCCACGTGGCTTTACTTTTGTATTTCAGTTTTTAAATCTTTTTATACTATTTTTGTACGCGTAGTGGAAGCGTAAAGTGTTTTACACGACTCGGGACCATAACCTGAAGGGTTTTTATCGTGATAGAGTCAATAATTATACACAGAATTATCATAAACAAGTTAAAGTATTTATTTGTAACTCTCTCCTTTTCAAAGGTTAACACACAAGTGATAAACTATACACATGACGCGTGTTAGCGTCGTACGGTGTTAAGAAACCGCACTAACGTATCAGTAGGTGAAACAGAGTGCAGGCGCTCTACATATCCAACAAGAAGAATCACTTGACAGTTGTTCGGAGGATGAGGAATCTGTAGATTTCGAATATAAAAAGAATGCCGTTGACTTCTGGAGAAGTGGAAAAAAGAAAAAGAATCTCTCTATAGAAACTGTTTCCCATCGATTCAGGAAGGTGAAATCGCGTAGACAGTTACGACGCTGGGCGAATCAAATCAATAAAGGAGGGGCATACATGGAGAAGTTGAAACGCATTTCGGAGTACACATTAAAGAATATGAAGAATGCTATCGATGCAGGTTTGATCGTCCACGATACTGACCTCCGAAGGTGGGCCCTGCAAGCCCGGAAGGAAATCGGCTTCGAAGATGTTCATTTTACAGCTTCGCCCACACCACATAACATCCCGGAAGTTTAACAAATTCATCACCAGAAAAACATTAGAGACTCGGGAAGAGTTGCAAAAAGAAGCGGACGAATTCCTCCTGAAAGTTCGGTCATATTGGGATACGTATGGCCCAGAAAACATTTATAATACTGATCAAAGTGGTTTCCAATTGGAAATTCATTCAGGGCGAACGTTAGTTGAGAAGGTACTAAACAATTAGCGTGCGTCGTACAATCGATAACTTCAACGACACATAGTTATACAGTACAACCTCTCATTTCTGCTGATGGAAAATTACTTTCACCTCTCTTCCTGGTTTTGAATGAACCTTCTGGAACTTTTGGTCCAATAGTGGAGCAAAATCTCTTCAAATCTGCGAATGTGTTCATCACCGCTTGGAAATCGGGAAAACTCACTTCACGTATGACAATATTTAAGACCTAACAAACATGATATGTTCTATACAATAATTAGGATTATCATCTAGTACTTGATTTTTCAGAGCATTTCAAAACCTGGTTGAAGGAAGTCTTTTTCCCAAACATGGGTCCTAGAAGTCTACTGTTAATCGATTTCTGGAGCGGACACTGTCCTCAAGTCGTGAAAGAAATTACTCCTCCGGATATAAAGAATTATCAACTATGTTGATACCAAAGGGGACTACTGGAAAAATTCAACCCCTTGACGTATATGGGTTTAGGATATGGAAGAATTATGTTCGTCATTTTTCGGATAGTGTCGTCCTAATGGATTATGATATCAATTTATATTTACGGAACAATATCATAAAGTTACAGTCTTTAGTCCATAATCAATCATCATCACCAAGGTATCAAAATTTATTTCGTTATGCTTGGTTTCAGAGTGGTTACATTTCTAAAAAACCAGATGAATTCGAAAATCCTGTCGATTTTGCATTCGGGCAATCATCTCATCCGCACTGTCATATTGAAGGCTGTTCCAATATTGCAGTAGTCAGATGCCCATGGTGCAAAAAATCACTTTGTTTGCTGCATTTTTTTGAAGAATATCATTTTTGTACGGATTACATCCCCTAATACTATCTATACTGTAGATTGATCCCAACAGAAAGTGTGCTGATTGAGAACATAATACTAGAAGGAATAAATGGTCTGAGCTTCTATAATAATATCAATGTATATTCTGAATTCCATCATTTGGGGATTACTACCATCATTGTTTCATTTCCATATCAGATCTTCATTCAATCCTTACCATTTAGTTCGGACTATGGTACTGTGATATAAGTAGACGGATAATTAAAAGGTTGTAATTCATATATAACCAGCAATGGACATTTTCATGGGTTCAAATTTCGATATTTCTTATTATTCTTTAATTTTTCAAATGAATTTTGTTCACTAATATAATTAAAAGTAACTCCCAGAAAGGTTATTTAGCCTTCAAGTGTTACTTCCAGAGACTCATCATTCATCTTTTTTATGTACCAAAAAATGGAAGATTTGCATATAATAGAAAAAAAGTATTTTACTTTCAATTTTAATTTGGGGAAAAGAATCGCAGAATGTGTTTTGAATTATCTCATGCTTTCAAACGAAATGTGTTTCGTAAAATTCTCACTTGCAATACCACAAGAGCTTCAAAATTATCGGGTATTTTCCGATAGGTTCGTTGCAAACAAACGAAGGAGTCAAGTTTTTCAGGTTAAAAAATCACGAATGCGAAGCACGAGTGATTTTTCCTGAAAAACTTGATAACTTCGTTTGTATGCAGGGAACCTTGAGGAAAATGCCCGATTAATTTTGTAGCTCGTGTGGTATTCGGGGGATTATTTTTCCAATCCGAATGTCGGGCAATATAATTCGACCATGAGACGAAACTCACAATTGAGAAATGAAAATTATATAATTAACACAACGACACAATTGAATTCAATCTATCAGTTTGACGAGGGGTTAATTCGACTGCATGATGTTTTGTTTTTTATATAGTAACTACCAGAGAAAATTATCAAAAAATTATCAGTTGGGCCAATTATATTGCCTGATATTTGGGTTGGAAAAGTAATCATCGATATTTTTTCTCCCTTATAATAAAAAATTCCCCCCCCCCTTAAGTGTAGTTGACCTCCCCGATATCACTCCTGGATCCTGTCCCAATGGTTTCCCTCATCACTAGCCGTAAGCTTCGTTTTGTACAGGAAAAAGGTTGAAATTTCGCAATTCACAAAAAATCTATTTTTTAAGTTCTAAATTTCGATTAAAAAAAACAACTGGTATTCTGTATTTTTTTTCTACTTTTTCAAATGGAATTTATCCCATGGGATTTCCATCAAAAGTTTTTTTTCTATGAGAAAAATGAATTTTCACAGGGGTAGTTTACCCTCCATATTTCACCCCCCCGGAGATGGTTCTAATTCGGATTTTCATCATTCCTTGTGACCTTCATGATAGACTGCGAAAGAGTTGTTCAAAAAGCTTCCTTATGTGTGCAATCGAAAAATGACCCTGAGAGCTGGTCAACTTCAGAGAGCACTTTCACCCCCTAAAACCCAATATGGGCAGCTAAAAAAAATACGTCTCCCTTAGTTTTGGGTCCCCTATAACATATTTAAGTTTCATCGAAATCGGAGGGGGACACCTGCGTAGTGTTCCTTGCAAATGTGATTAAGTGCTGTCATACAATAAGCTACTGAGATTTTGCCCTAAGCTCTACACCACTGATGCGCGCACAACGAGATCACGACGACAGCTGCTCGAGAGAAGTGCTTTTTGGCGGGAAGCGTGAGAGACAGGGCTGTTGACCAGTGTCCGTCAATGCCGCATGAGCCTGATGGGACAGGTCGCTAGTTGATTGATTGAGAGTGACTGGTGTGAGAATGCGCGAGTGCATGCGGCAGAATTCTTAATACGCTGAAATCGATTTATTAATTTTGAACCAAAAAATTAATTGACCCTGAAATCGATTTACTAATTTTGAATCGAAATTTGATTGACACTGAAAATAGATTTATTAAATTTTAACCGGAACACCATTGACGCTGAAACTCACTTTTGAAACGCTCGCGGAAATAAAAAAAAGATTCTTGAAGAAGTTTCTTTCTCTGACGCTGGAACGGCAACTGCATTAACGATGCATGGGCGATGCCCTTTTGCGTCGTCGATTAGTTAATCGTCTATGTTAATGCATACACGAATTTTTAATTGTGTGGGGGTGGGGTCGTAAGGTGCGGATGAGTGCTAGGTGCACTATCTTAGGGAGAGTGGGGAGATTGAGTGAGGAGACCTGCGTTTTCTTTGATTGTGGTGAGGGGGGTGGGGTAAATAACGACGTTGTCGCGATGAAGGATGAGGTATTAGGGGAGGGAAAAATCAGCGTTGCAGAGTGTGGTCGCGTTCCGCGATAAGAGGGCCGCGGGGAAGAGGGAAGGGGTATAGTGGATAGCGCGAGAGCGTTTCGCGGTGAAGGGAGCGCGGGGAAGAAGTAATACACGGCGCGAGAATGTTTCGTGGTGGAGAGAGCCCGGGGAAGGGAGAATACACGGGAATAGGGGTAAAATATTCGCGGCTGTTGGGCGTAAGGAGTGAGGTGAGGGAGGGGAACGTTGGGACAATGGTGGGACTGTTATGAGGTGGACTGCTTCGCAACAGCAACTCGAAACCAGAGTGATAAGGCCCTTGGAAACGCGCATTTTAGCACCCGCGTGGTATGAATCACGAGAATGATCACTGTTGGAATTCACCGATGATGCGTCTATCATCCAAGATCACACTCACCCTATGTTTATACACAGTCACACTGACATACACAATCACAATACTTGATCTGAAGCCTAGTCCAAAACTGTATCATTAGTCTGGTCAAATATACCGTACTCGGCAGACGTTCCTTACACGTTCTCACTCAGCGTGTCACTCATTCCTTCCTACCACTAAGATTCCCAACAATCACGTGACCGTTCTTGAATTTAAAATTTTGCCATCGTGTTACCGGATGTAAGATTATCAAAATAAAATACCATTGTAATCGTATGATTTCATCGGTATTTGAATATAAAATTTTTTTGAATTCAGAAATTATTATTATTTCCAATGGTCACTACAGCAATCCTGCGTCTTCTAACAGACGAAGAAGGAAGAATCTTGAGGCCAGGAGTTCTCAGAGCAACATGTTGTAGAATTCCTAAAGAAGGCTAAATTGCCGACGGGATGCAGCTTTTCCACAGAAATTGGAATTAGCAGGATGCACAAGTTGGAAAGAATTTCGACTGTCAGCATTCACACGTTCGATACAAATATCGCGACGTTGCTGGAAATACCGCTGGTAAACTTCCATATTCATAGCGTTTACAAACCGTATAGCCTGCCAGTGAAAACAGTAGAAGATTACTGCTCGTACATTGAACCAGAGAATGAGTGTTTGGTTATCCACAGGCCGATGCAGCAGTTCATTCCAATGACATCAGAGCAGTTGGAAAATTGAAAGAGGCTCGACGGACAGTAACTGTATACGGAAATACTGCCTACGCAAGCTATACGGCGATACAGCCCCTGCGAGGTACACATGTACGTTGACTCCTCATTCACCTGAGTTTGGACAATGCATGGCTTTATGCAGCATCACACCTAGAGGAAATTACCATCCGATGTGGACAGAAGGAGAATAGAAGCAACCTAGATGGGACTGAGATCCTCCAGATTGATAACCTTTGCGAAGTAATCGCCGTAAACTTTAGAATCAGACGACGGAAATCATTGGGAGTGCGTCTTGATCGGCATATTGATCCGAAGATGAACCTAACCATGAGCGAGAGTACGAGAAACTACCTGAAGAACGGACAATTGAACTTCAAAGATGTCCATCACCGAACTGTAGTACCGAATGTCAAGGAGCTATAAGGTATACCAGAGCTGAAATAAAATGAAAAACGTTTAGATACAAATATGACGTTTTATGGCATTCCGGAATTTCTTCAACATCCAGCAACAATATTGTCTAGTGCGACAACATTAATCCTCATCATCACAGTATTACTACTTTGCTGTTGGTACCGACGAACGCGTTCAGCATTCAGTGAATTGACAGGAGGGCTTGGTCTACAAGTTTTCGCATTAGCATGCCATAGCTTTAGGAAGGTCGCCCAGACCTGATACAGGCAGATTTGACTGCCTCAGTATCAATGTCGGCTCAGTGTTGACAGGAGAAAATATCTTGTTTTAGATTTAAGATTTTCTTTACCAATATGTATATATGTTCTGTAACGAACATGTGGGGATGTTCGTTAGGAACACTAAAAACGATCTGTAAACAGCGAGACTCCTACAACGTTGAATTAAAATCCGTGAGTAAGAATCCAAGAGCGAGAGAGTGAGAGCCCCTTATCCACT
The DNA here is from genome assembly GCF_001412515.2 of Diachasma alloeum. Classification (NCBI taxonomy): domain Eukaryota; kingdom Metazoa; phylum Arthropoda; class Insecta; order Hymenoptera; family Braconidae; genus Diachasma; species Diachasma alloeum. The sequence goes on along the minus strand of NW_021680834.1, from coordinate 223,343 downwards.
TCCGAGTGGCTTATTTTCGGTTAAAGTTGTCGGTTCCGTTTATTAGTAAGGATTAGTAATTACGCGTCTTTGAGGGCCCAGAAAAATTATCGTGAAGAAGGGCCAACATTATAGAGTCATCCGGTTCTTTTTATGGGGTTCACCCTATTGTTAATCTTGCGGGTAATCGAATAGGTCCGGCTGAAATGCCGGCGCTCCAATTTCGTTGGATTTTCAGGGGTTAATTGGTTACGTTTTTGTTTTGGGTGGAAGGTCGTTCGGAGCGAGTGCAACCATTGTCTCCAACGAATTGCCAGGTTGCCTTTGGGTTTTTGATGAGAGAAACGAGTTGAGCAGGAATTAGTAGTGAAGTTATAACAAGTGCCGGTAACTTGTCTTTTAACCCCGAAAATCCCGGAGATCCGATCCGTGGGAAGCGCCAAAGACCCTTCGTAATTATCCAAACGATTATCAGTTCGGCCTAGTCTCGTGTAATAATTAATAAAAAGGAACTAGTTTTGTGTTAGGTGATTAGAGAAGAGTTAAGTGAGATTTGAATAATCGCGCCAGGTCGTGAGAGTCGCGATTAATTGTCGTTAGATTCGCACCTTCGAGGGGCGTGTCCGCACCAATCAAAATTCGGGTGATTGAGCGGTGAATTCCGTGCTCTGAGGTGTCCCGAGACGCTCGTGAGTTCGGCAGTTCGACGTTGGCCCTTGACCCCACCAGAACTAGTGCCAGTACAGTACCTATCTTAGGAATTAGAGTGCCTATATTTGGATAAGTGTATCTACACGATGGCGAAGAACACCCCAAAGAGGGGTAAGAAACCCAAAGTGAGTTTTTAGTTCGGTTTATGTATTTTTCCGAATTCATTTCGGCTTTTCGTTATTCGACTACGGGGTCTTCAGCCCCGTACGTTGCATTTTATTCCGGTAAAACGGTGATTGTGACGCTTAATCCAAATTATGAGGTGCCGATCCCCCCCTTTGTTCCACTCATGATTGGGTTGTTTTCGGGATTTTTGGTGGGTTATTCAAGGGGATAATTACTCCCGTTTAATTGCCAGAGCGCGTCCATTCCCGTTATACGTGGGCTTTTGCACGTAAGAAATTCCACTCGTGTTTGAATTGAGTTGGTTCGCGTAGATAGTTAATTAAAATTAAAGTTTGTGGGTCAATGTGTTCGGGGGGCTTCCCTGAGTAATTTATCTCAGGGTTTCCGAAAATTCGCTCTGCCGATTTCCGGATATTCCATTTTTGGTTCTTATGGATTTCCAGCCCATTCTCGCTGGCGTGTACGCCGTGTTTCTCGAGGGGGAATTCCCCCCGACTTTCGACTCCCTCTCAGATACTCATCCACGTTTACACGTAGCTATTCTCGCTTCACGCGAGCCTTTTAGCGTTTAGAATTCCGCTCGGGGATTAATGAACCTGGAGCGGCTAATTGTT